>NW_026907184.1:0-85003 GCF_033978795.1 Nerophis ophidion | reverse complement strand
CGTCTGAGATACCTTGTCACTGTCTGCAGTATTTTGTGATGTCCTGGAGGCGATAGTCGTCTGAGATACCTCGTCACTGTCTGCAGTATTTTGTGATGTCCTGGAGGCGATAGTCGTCTGAGATACCTTGTCACTGTCTGCAGTATTTTGTGATGTCCTGGAGGCGATAGTCGTCTGAGATACCTTGTCACTGTCTGCAGTATTTTGTGATGTCCTGGAGGCGATAGTCGTCTGAGATACCTCGTCACTGTCTGCAGTATTTTGTGATGTCCTGGAGGCGATAGTCGTCTGAGATACCTTGTCACTGTCTGCAGTATTTTGTGATGTCCTGGAGGCGATAGTCGTCTGAGATACCTCTGTCACTGTCTGCAGTATTTTGTGATGTCCTGGAGGCGATAGTCGTCTGAGATACCTTGTCACTGTCTGCAGTATTTTGTGATGTCCTGGAGGCGATAGTCGTCTGAGATACCTCGTCACTGTCTGCAGTATTTTGTGATGTCCTGGAGGCGATAGTCGTCTGAGATACCTTGTCACTGTCTGCAGTATTTTGTGATGTCCTGGAGGCGATAGTCGTCTGAGATACCTTGTCACTGTCTGCAGTATTTTGTGATGTCCTGGAGGCGATAGTCGTCTGAGATACCTTGTCACTGTCTGCAGTATTTTGTGATGTCCTGGAGGCGATAGTCGTCTGAGATACCTTGTCACTGTCTGCAGTATTTTGTGATGTCCTGGAGGCGATAGTCGTCTGAGATACCTTGTCACTGTCTGCAGTATTTTGTGATGTCCTGGAGGCGATAGTCGTCTGAGATACCTTGTCACTGTCTGCAGTATTTTGTGATGTCCTGGAGGCGATAGTCGTCTGAGATACCTTGTCACTGTCTGCAGTATTTTGTGATGTCCTGGAGGCGATAGTCGTCTGAGATACCTTGTCACTGTCTGCAGTATTTTGTGATGTCCAGGAGGCGATAGTCGTCTGAGATACCTTGTCACTGTCTGCAGTATTTTGTGATGTCCAGGAGGCGATAGTCGTCTGAGATACCTTGTCACTGTCTGCAGTATTTTGTGATGTCCTGGAGGCGATAGTCGTCTGAGATACCTTGTCACTGTCTGCAGTATTTTGTGATGTCCTGGAGGCGATAGTCGTCTGAGATACCTTGTCACTGTCTGCAGTATTTTGTGATGTCCAGGGAGGCGATAGTCGTCTGAGATACCTTGTCACTGTCTGCAGTATTTTGTGATGTCCTGGAGGCGATAGTCGTCTGAGATACCTTGTCACTGTCTGCAGTATTTTGTGATGTCCTGGAGGCGATAGTCGTCTGAGATACCTTGTCACTGTCTGCAGTATTTTGTGATGTCCAGGAGGCGATAGTCGTCTGAGATACCTTGTCACTGTCTGCAGTATTTTGTGATGTCCAGGAGGCGATAGTCGTCTGAGATACCTTGTCACTGTCTGCAGTATTTTGTGATGTCCAGGAGGCGATAGTCGTCTGAGATACCTTGTCACTGTCTGCAGTATTTTGTGATGTCCAGGAGGCGATAGTCGTCTGAGATACCTTGTCACTGTCTGCAGTATTTTGTGATGTCCTGGAGGCGATAGTCGTCTGAGATACCTTGTCACTGTCTGCAGTATTTTGTGATGTCCTGGAGGCGATAGTCGTCTGAGATACCTTGTCACTGTCTGCAGTATTTTGTGATGTCCAGGAGGCGATAGTCGTCTGAGATACCTTGTCACTGTCTGCAGTATTTTGTGATGTCCTGGAGGCGATAGTCGTCTGAGATACCTTGTCACTGTCTGCAGTATTTTGTGATGTCCTGGAGGCGATAGTCGTCTGAGATACCTTGTCACTGTCTGCAGTATTTTGTGATGTCCAGGAGGCGATAGTTGTCTGAGATACCTTGTCACTGTCTGCAGTATTTTGTGATGTCCAGGAGGCGATAGTCGTCTGAGATACCTTGTCACTGTCTGCAGTATTTTGTGATGTCCAGGAGGCGATAGTCGTCTGAGATACCTTGTCACTGTCTGCAGTATTTTGTGATGTCCAGGAGGCGATAGTCGTCTGAGATACCTTGTCACTGTCTGCAGTATTTTGTGATGTCCAGGAGGCGATAGTTGTCTGAGATACCTTGTCACTGTCTGCAGTATTTTGTGATGTCCAGGAGGCGATAGTCGTCTGAGATACCTTGTCACTGTCTGCAGTATTTTGTGATGTCCAGGAGGCGATAGTCGTCTGAGATACCTTGTCACTGTCTGCAGTATTTTGTGATGTCCTGGAGGCGATAGTCGTCTGAGATACCTTGTCACTGTCTGCAGTATTTTGTGATGTCCTGGAGGCGATAGTCGTCTGAGATACCTTGTCACTGTCTGCAGTATTTTGTGATGTCCAGGAGGCGATAGTCGTCTGAGATACCTTGTCACTGTCTGCAGTATTTTGTGATGTCCTGGAGGCGATAGTCGTCTGAGATACCTTGTCACTGTCTGCAGTATTTTGTGATGTCCAGGAGGCGATAGTCGTCTGAGATACCTTGTCACTGTCTGCAGTATTTTGTGATGTCCAGGAGGCGATAGTCGTCTGAGATACCTTGTCACTGTCTGCAGTATTTTGTGATGTCCTGGAGGCGATAGTCGTCTGAGATACCTTGTCACTGTCTGCAGTATTTTGTGATGTCCAGGAGGCGATAGTCGTCTGAGATACCTTGTCACTGTCTGCAGTATTTTGTGATGTCCAGGAGGCGATAGTCGTCTGAGATACCTTGTCACTGTCTGCAGTATTTTGTGATGTCCTGGAGGCGATAGTCGTCTGAGATACCTTGTCACTGTCTGCAGTATTTTGTGATGTCCAGGAGGCGATAGTCGTCTGAGATACCTCGTCACTGTCTGCAGTATTTTGTGATGTCCTGGAGGCGATAGTCGTCTGAGATACCTTGTCACTGTCTGCAGTATTTTGTGATGTCCTGGAGGCGATAGTCGTCTGAGATACCTTGTCACTGTCTGCAGTATTTTGTGATGTCCAGGAGGCGATAGTCGTCTGAGATACCTTGTCACTGTCTGCAGTATTTTGTGATGTCCAGGAGGCGATAGTCGTCTGAGATACCTTGTCACTGTCTGCAGTATTTTGTGATGTCCTGGAGGCGATAGTCGTCTGAGATACCTTGTCACTGTCTGCAGTATTTTGTGATGTCCTGGAGGTGATAGTCGTCTGAGATACCTTGTCACTGTCTGCAGTATTTTGTGATGTCCTGGAGGCGATAGTCATCTGAGATACCTTGTCACTGTCTGCAGTATTTTGTGATGTCCTGGAGGCGATAGTCGTCTGAGATACCTTGTCACTGTCTGCAGTATTTTGTGATGTCCAGGAGGCGATAGTCGTCTGAGATACCTTGTCACTGTCTGCAGTATTTTGTGATGTCCTGGAGGCGATAGTCGTCTGAGATACCTTGTCACTGTCTGCAGTATTTTGTGATGTCCTGGAGGCGATAGTCGTCTGAGATACCTCGTCACTGTCTGCAGTATTTTGTGATGTCCAGGAGGCGATAGTCGTCTGAGATACCTTGTCACTGTCTGCAGTATTTTGTGATGTCCTGGAGGCGATAGTCGTCTGAGATACCTCGTCACTGTCTGCAGTATTTTGTGATGTCCTGGAGGCGATAGTCGTCTGAGATACCTTGTCACTGTCTGCAGTATTTTGTGATGTCCTGGAGGCGATAGTCGTCTGAGATACCTTGTCACTGTCTGCAGTATTTTGTGATGTCCAGGAGGCGATAGTCGTCTGAGATACTTGTCACTGTCTGCAGTATTTTGTGATGTCCAGGAGGCGATAGTCGTCTGAGATACCTTGTCACTGTCTGCAGTATTTTGTGATGTCCTGGAGGCGATAGTCGTCTGAGATACCTTGTCACTGTCTGCAGTATTTTGTGATGTCCTGGAGGCGATAGTCGTCTGAGATACCTTGTCACTGTCTGCAGTATTTTGTGATGTCCAGGAGGCGATAGTCGTCTGAGATACCTTGTCACTGTCTGCAGTATTTTGTGATGTCCAGGAGGCGATAGTCGTCTGAGATACCTCGTCACTGTCTGCAGTATTTTGTGATGTCCTGGAGGCGATAGTCGTCTGAGATACCTTGTCACTGTCTGCAGTATTTTGTGATGTCCTGGAGGCGATAGTCGTCTGAGATACTTGTCACTGTCTGCAGTATTTTGTGATGTCCAGGAGGCGATAGTCGTCTGAGATACCTTGTCACTGTCTGCAGTATTTTGTGATGTCCAGGAGGCGATAGTCGTCTGAGATACCTCGTCACTGTCTGCAGTATTTTGTGATGTCCTGGAGGCGATAGTCGTCTGAGATACCTTGTCACTGTCTGCAGTATTTTGTGATGTCCTGGAGGCGATAGTCGTCTGAGATACCTCGTCACTGTCTGCAGTATTTTGTGATGTCCTGGAGGCGATAGTCGTCTGAGATACCTTGTCACTGTCTGCAGTATTTTGTGATGTCCTGGAGGCGATAGTCGTCTGAGATACCTCGTCACTGTCTGCAGTATTTGTGATGTCCTGGAGGCGATAGTCGTCTGAGATACCTTGTCACTGTCTGCAGTATTTTGTGATGTCCTGGAGGCGATAGTCGTCTGAGATACCTCGTCACTGTCTGCAGTATTTTGTGATGTCCTGGAGGCGATAGTCGTCTGAGATACCTTGTCACTGTCTGCAGTATTTTGTGATGTCCAGGAGGCGATAGTCGTCTGAGATACCTTGTCACTGTCTGCAGTATTTTGTGATGTCCTGGAGGAGATAGTCGTCTGAGATACCTTGTCACTGTCTGCAGTATTTTGTGATGTCCTGGAGGCGATAGTCGTCTGAGATACCTCGTCACTGTCTGCAGTATTTTGTGATGTCCTGGAGGCGATAGTCGTCTGAGATACCTTGTCACTGTCTGCAGTATTTTGTGATGTCCTGGAGGAGATAGTCGTCTGAGATACCTTGTCACTGTCTGCAGTATTTTGTGATGTCCTGGAGGCGATAGTCGTCTGAGATACCTCGTCACTGTCTGCAGTATTTTGTGATGTCCTGGAGGCGATAGTCGTCTGAGATACCTTGTCACTGTCTGGAGTATTTTGTGATGTCCTGGAGGCGATAGTCGTCTGAGATACCTTGTCACTGTCTGCAGTATTTTGTGATGTCCTGGAGGCGATAGTCGTCTGAGATACCTTGTCACTGTCTGCAGTATTTTGTGATGTCCAGGAGGCGATAGTCGTCTGAGATACCTTGTCACTGTCTGCAGTATTTTGTGATGTCCAGGAGGCGATAGTCGTCTGAGATACCTTGTCACTGTCTGCAGTATTTTGTGATGTCCTGGAGGCGATAGTCGTCTGAGATACCTTGTCACTGTCTGCAGTATTTTGTGATGTCCAGGAGGCGATAGTCGTCTGAGATACCTTGTCACTGTCTGCAGTATTTTGTGATGTCCTGGAGGCGATAGTCGTCTGAGATACCTTGTCACTGTCTGCAGTATTTTGTGATGTCCAGGAGGCGATAGTCGTCTGAGATACCTTGTCACTGTCTGCAGTATTTTGTGATGTCCAGGAGGCGATAGTCGTCTGAGATACCTCGTCACTGTCTGCAGTATTTTGTGATGTCCTGGAGGCGATAGTCGTCTGAGATACCTTGTCACTGTCTGCAGTATTTTGTGATGTCCTGGAGGCGATAGTCGTCTGAGATACTTGTCACTGTCTGCAGTATTTTGTGATGTCCAGGAGGCGATAGTCGTCTGAGATACCTTGTCACTGTCTGCAGTATTTTGTGATGTCCAGGAGGCGATAGTCGTCTGAGATACCTCGTCACTGTCTGCAGTATTTTGTGATGTCCTGGAGGCGATAGTCGTCTGAGATACCTTGTCACTGTCTGCAGTATTTTGTGATGTCCTGGAGGCGATAGTCGTCTGAGATACCTCGTCACTGTCTGCAGTATTTTGTGATGTCCTGGAGGCGATAGTCGTCTGAGATACCTTGTCACTGTCTGCAGTATTTTGTGATGTCCTGGAGGCGATAGTCGTCTGAGATACCTTGTCACTGTCTGCAGTATTTTGTGATGTCCAGGAGGCGATAGTCGTCTGAGATACCTTGTCACTGTCTGCAGTATTTTGTGATGTCCAGGAGGCGATAGTCGTCTGAGATACCTTGTCACTGTCTGCAGTATTTTGTGATGTCCTGGGGGCGATAGTCGTCTGAGATACCTTGTCACTGTCTGCAGTATTTTGTGATGTCCAGGAGGCGATAGTCGTCTGAGATACCTCGTCACTGTCGGCAGTATTTTGTGATGTCCTGGAGGCGATAGTCGTCTGAGATACCTTGTCACTGTCTGCAGTATTTTGTGATGTCCTGGAGGCGATAGTCGTCTGAGATACCTCGTCACTGTCTGCAGTATTTTGTGATGTCCTGGAGGCGATAGTCGTCTGAGATACCTTGTCACTGTCTGCAGTATTTTGTGATGTCCTGGAGGCGATAGTCGTCTGAGATACCTCGTCACTGTCTGCAGTATTTTGTGATGTCCTGGAGGCGATAGTCGTCTGAGATACCTTGTCACTGTCTGCAGTATTTTGTGATGTCCTGGAGGCGATAGTCGTCTGAGATACCTTGTCACTGTCTGCAGTATTTTGTGATGTCCTGGAGGCGATAGTCGTCTGAGATACCTTGTCACTGTCTGCAGTATTTTGTGATGTCCTGGAGGCGATAGTCGTCTGAGATACCTTGTCACTGTCTGCAGTATTTTGTGATGTCCTGGAGGCGATAGTCGTCTGAGATACCTTGTCACTGTCTGCAGTATTTTGTGATGTCCTGGAGGCGATAGTCGTCTGAGATACCTTGTCACTGTCTGCAGTATTTTGTGATGTCCTGGAGGCGATAGTCGTCTGAGATACCTTGTCACTGTCTGCAGTATTTTGTGATGTCCTGGAGGCGATAGTCGTCTGAGATACCTTGTCACTGTCTGCAGTATTTTGTGATGTCCTGGATGCGATAGTCGTCTGAGATACCTTGTCACTGTCTGCAGTATTTTGTGATGTCCAGGAGGCGATAGTCGTCTGAGATACCTTGTCACTGTCTGCAGTATTTTGTGATGTCCAGGAGGCGATAGTCGTCTGAGATACCTTGTCACTGTCTGCAGTATTTTGTGATGTCCTGGAGGCGATAGTCGTCTGAGATACCTTGTCACTGTCTGCAGTATTTTGTGATGTCCTGGAGGCGATAGTCGTCTGAGATACCTTGTCACTGTCTGCAGTATTTTGTGATGTCCTGGAGGCGATAGTCGTCTGAGATACCTTGTCACTGTCTGCAGTATTTTGTGATGTCCAGGAGGCGATAGTCGTCTGAGATACCTTGTCACTGTCTGCAGTATTTTGTGATGTCCAGGAGGCGATAGTCGTCTGAGATACCTTGTCACTGTCTGCAGTATTTTGTGATGTCCAGGAGGCGATAGTCGTCTGAGATACCTTGTCACTGTCTGCAGTATTTTGTGATGTCCAGGAGGCGATAGTCGTCTGAGATACCTTGTCACTGTCTGCAGTATTTTGTGATGTCCTGGAGGCGATAGTCGTCTGAGATACCTTGTCACTGTCTGCAGTATTTTGTGATGTCCAGGAGGCGATAGTCGTCTGAGATACCTTGTCACTGTCTGCAGTATTTTGTGATGTCCTGGAGGCGATAGTCGTCTGAGATACCTTGTCACTGTCTGCAGTATTTTGTGATGTCCAGGAGGCGATAGTCGTCTGAGATACTTGTCACTGTCTGCAGTATTTTGTGATGTCCAGGAGGCGATAGTCGTCTGAGATACCTTGTCACTGTCTGCAGTATTTTGTGATGTCCAGGAGGCGATAGTCGTCTGAGATACCTCGTCACTGTCTGCAGTATTTTGTGATGTCCTGGAGGCGATAGTCGTCTGAGATACCTCGTCACTGTCTGCAGTATTTTGTGATGTCCAGGAGGCGATAGTCGTCTGAGATACCTCGTCACTGTCTGCAGTATTTTGTGATGTCCTGGAGGCGATAGTCGTCTGAGATACCTCGTCACTGTCTGCAGTATTTTGTGATGTCCTGGAGGCGATAGTCGTCTGAGATACCTGTCACTGTCTGCAGTATTTTGTGATGTCCTGGAGGCGATAGTCGTCTGAGATACCTTGTCACTGTCTGCAGTATTTTGTGATGTCCAGGAGGCGATAGTCGTCTGAGATACCTTGTCACTGTCTGCAGTATTTTGTGATGTCCAGGAGGCGATAGTCGTCTGAGATACCTTGTCACTGTCTGCAGTATTTTGTGATGTCCTGGAGGCGATAGTCGTCTGAGATACCTTGTCACTGTCTGCAGTATTTTGTGATGTCCTGGAGGCGATAGTCGTCTGAGATACCTCGTCACTGTCTGCAGTATTTTGTGATGTCCTGGAGGCGATAGTCGTCTGAGATACCTTGTCACTGTCTGCAGTATTTTGTGATGTCCTGGAGGCGATAGTCGTCTGAGATACCTTGTCACTGTCTGCAGTATTTTGTGATGTCCTGGAGGCGATAGTCGTCTGAGATACCTTGTCACTGTCTGCAGTATTTTGTGATGTCCTGGAGGCGATAGTCGTCTGAGATACCTCGTCACTGTCTGCAGTATTTTGTGATGTCCTGGAGGCGATAGTCGTCTGAGATACCTTGTCACTGTCTGCAGTATTTTGTGATGTCCTGGAGGCGATAGTCGTCTGAGATACCTTGTCACTGTCTGCAGTATTTTGTGATGTCCTGGAGGCGATAGTCGTCTGAGATACCTTGTCACTGTCTGCAGTATTTTGTGATGTCCTGGAGGCGATAGTCGTCTGAGATACCTTGTCACTGTCTGCAGTATTTTGTGATGTCCTGGAGGCGATAGTCGTCTGAGATACCTTGTCACTGTCTGCAGTATTTTGTGATGTCCTGGAGGCGATAGTCGTCTGAGATACCTTGTCACTGTCTGCAGTATTTTGTGATGTCCTGGAGGCGATAGTCGTCTGAGATACCTTTTCACTGTCTGCAGTATTTTGTGATGTCCTGGAGGCGATAGTCGTCTGAGATACCTTGTCACTGTCTGGAGTATTTTGTGATGTCCAGGAGGCGATAGTCGTCTGAGATACCTTGTCACTGTCTGCAGTATTTTGTGATGTCCAGGAGGCGATAGTCGTCTGAGATACCTTGTCACTGTCTGGAGTATTTTGTGATGTCCTGGAGGCGATAGTCGTCTGAGATACCTTGTCACTGTCTGCAGTATTTTGTGATGTCCAGGAGGCGATAGTCGTCTGAGATACCTTGTCACTGTCTGCAGTATTTTGTGATGTCCAGGAGGCGATAGTCGTCTGAGATACCTTGTCACTGTCTGCAGTATTTTGTGATGTCCTGGAGGCGATAGTCGTCTGAGATACCTTGTCACTGTCTGCAGTATTTTGTGATGTCCTGGAGGCGATAGTCGTCTGAGATACCTCGTCACTGTCTGCAGTATTTTGTGATGTCCTGGAGGCGATAGTCGTCTGAGATACCTTGTCACTGTCTGCAGTATTTTGTGATGTCCTGGAGGCGATAGTCGTCTGAGATACCTTGTCACTGTCTGCAGTATTTTGTGATGTCCTGGAGGCGATAGTCGTCTGAGATACCTTGTCACTGTCTGCAGTATTTTGTGATGTCCTGGAGGCGATAGTCGTCTGAGATACCTTGTCACTGTCTGCAGTATTTTGTGATGTCCAGGAGGCGATAGTCGTCTGAGATACCTTGTCACTGTCTGCAGTATTTTGTGATGTCCAGGAGGCGATAGTCGTCTGAGATACCTTGTCACTGTCTGCAGTATTTTGTGATGTCCTGGAGGCGATAGTCGTCTGAGATACCTTGTCACTGTCTGCAGTATTTTGTGATGTCCTGGAGGCGATAGTCGTCTGAGATACCTCGTCACTGTCTGCAGTATTTTGTGATGTCCTGGAGGCGATAGTCGTCTGAGATACCTTGTCACTGTCTGCAGTATTTTGTGATGTCCTGGAGGCGATAGTCGTCTGAGATACCTTGTCACTGTCTGCAGTATTTTGTGATGTCCTGGAGGCGATAGTCGTCTGAGATACCTTGTCACTGTCTGCAGTATTTTGTGATGTCCTGGAGGCGATAGTCGTCTGAGATACCTTGTCACTGTCTGCAGTATTTTGTGATGTCCTGGAGGCGATAGTCGTCTGAGATACCTTGTCACTGTCTGCAGTATTTTGTGATGTCCAGGAGGCGATAGTCGTCTGAGATACCTTGTCACTGTCTGCAGTATTTTGTGATGTCCTGGAGGCGATAGTCGTCTGAGATACCTTGTCACTGTCTGCAGTATTTTGTGATGTCCTGGAGGCGATAGTCGTCTGAGATACCTTGTCACTGTCTGCAGTATTTTGTGATGTCCTGGAGGCGATAGTCGTCTGAGATACCTTGTCACTGTCTGCAGTATTTTGTGATGTCCTGGAGGCGATAGTCGTCTGAGATACCTTGTCACTGTCTGCAGTATTTTGTGATGTCCTGGAGGCGATAGTCGTCTGAGATACCTTGTCACTGTCTGCAGTATTTTGTGATGTCCTGGAGGCGATAGTCGTCTGAGATACCTTGTCACTGTCTGCAGTATTTTGTGATGTCCTGGAGGCGATAGTCGTCTGAGATACCTTGTCACTGTCTGGAGTATTTTGTGATGTCCAGGAGGCGATAGTCGTCTGAGATACCTTGTCACTGTCTGCAGTATTTTGTGATGTCCAGGAGGCGATAGTCGTCTGAGATACCTTGTCACTGTCTGGAGTATTTTGTGATGTCCTGGAGGCGATAGTCGTCTGAGATACCTTGTCACTGTCTGCAGTATTTTGTGATGTCCAGGAGGCGATAGTCGTCTGAGATACCTTGTCACTGTCTGCAGTATTTTGTGATGTCCAGGAGGCGATAGTCGTCTGAGATACCTTGTCACTGTCTGCAGTATTTTGTGATGTCCTGGAGGCGATAGTCGTCTGAGATACCTTGTCACTGTCTGCAGTATTTTGTGATGTCCTGGAGGCGATAGTCGTCTGAGATACCTCGTCACTGTCTGCAGTATTTTGTGATGTCCTGGAGGCGATAGTCGTCTGAGATACCTTGTCACTGTCTGCAGTATTTTGTGATGTCCTGGAGGCGATAGTCGTCTGAGATACCTTGTCACTGTCTGCAGTATTTTGTGATGTCCTGGAGGCGATAGTCGTCTGAGATACCTTGTCACTGTCTGCAGTATTTTGTGATGTCCTGGAGGCGATAGTCGTCTGAGATACCTTGTCACTGTCTGCAGTATTTTGTGATGTCCAGGAGGCGATAGTCGTCTGAGATACCTTGTCACTGTCTGCAGTATTTTGTGATGTCCAGGAGGCGATAGTCGTCTGAGATACCTTGTCACTGTCTGCAGTATTTTGTGATGTCCTGGAGGCGATAGTCGTCTGAGATACCTTGTCACTGTCTGCAGTATTTTGTGATGTCCTGGAGGCGATAGTCGTCTGAGATACCTCGTCACTGTCTGCAGTATTTTGTGATGTCCTGGAGGCGATAGTCGTCTGAGATACCTTGTCACTGTCTGCAGTATTTTGTGATGTCCTGGAGGCGATAGTCGTCTGAGATACCTTGTCACTGTCTGCAGTATTTTGTGATGTCCTGGAGGCGATAGTCGTCTGAGATACCTTGTCACTGTCTGCAGTATTTTGTGATGTCCTGGAGGCGATAGTCGTCTGAGATACCTTGTCACTGTCTGCAGTATTTTGTGATGTCCTGGAGGCGATAGTCGTCTGAGATACCTTGTCACTGTCTGCAGTATTTTGTGATGTCCTGGAGGCGATAGTCGTCTGAGATACCTTGTCACTGTCTGCAGTATTTTGTGATGTCCTGGAGGCGATAGTCGTCTGAGATACCTTGTCACTGTCTGCAGTATTTTGTGATGTCCAGGAGGCGATAGTCGTCTGAGATACCTTGTCACTGTCTGCAGTATTTTGTGATGTCCTGGAGGCGATAGAGACGGTGTCCGGCTGACTGCTGGCATCACCCAGGCTGTCATCCTCGCTGGTTTCTCTGTCAAACAGTAAGAACAGAAAGAGCCTCGTGTGAACACACAAATGTTGCACCTTTGATGGCCGTCATAATAATGAAGTTGTTAGAAATGTGCTTGATGGATCAGAGAGTGTGGACCACCAGCGTCGAAAGGGCGGCCCGCAGCTAAATGTTTTTTGGCCCGCTGCACATTCTGGAAATGCTATTGCAAAAATAAAAATAAAAATAAACATTGAAAAAAGGGGAATGAAGTGAAATCTAAGTAGAAAAAGTTGTGTGGTTGCGACACAAAAACGTTTTCTTTGACAAAAGAGCACAAAAAAACCAAAATAATAGTTCAAAGGTAAAATGGACAGAAATATTTGAAGTTTATCTCGTAACTTCAGTGTTGAAAGTTTAAAAAAAAACTAATAAAAAGTATCACTTTATGAGCGGGGCACCGTTTGGGTCTCAAATATATTTAATGGGATTTTATTTATCTTAGAATAGAATATATCTTTATTGTCATTGTACCTCGATCCATCCATCCATTTTCTACCGCTTATTCCCTTTTGGGGTCGCAGGGGGCGCTGGTGCCTATCTCAGCTACAATCGGGTGGAAGGCGGGGTACACCCTGGACAAGTGGCCAGCTCATCACAGGGCCAACACAGATAGACAACATTCACACACTAGGGACCATTTAGTGTTGCCAATCAACCTATCCCCAGGTGCAGGTGGGAGGGGCCTAACCCCAGGTGCATGTCTTTGGAGGTGGGAGGGGCCTATCTCCAGGTGCATGTCTTTGGAGGTGGGAGGGGCCTATCCCCAGGTGCATGTCTTTGGAGGTGGGAGGGGCCTATCCCCAGGTGCATGTCTTTGGAGGTGGGAGGGGCCTATCCCCAGGTGCATGGCTTTGGAGGTGGGAGGGGCCTATCCCCAGGTGCAGGTGGGAGGGGCCTATCCCCAGGTGCATGGCTTTGGAGGTGGGAGGGGCCTATCCCCAGGTGCAGGTGGGAGGGGCCTAGCCCCAGGTGCATGTCTTTGGAGGTGGGAGGGGCCTATCTCCAGGTGCATGTCTTTGGAGGTGGGAGGGGCCTATCCCCAGGTGCATGTCTTTGGAGGTGGGAGGGGCCTATCCCCAGGTGCATGTCTTTGGAGGTGGGAGGGGCCTATCCCCTGGTGCATGTCTTTGGAGGTGGGAGGGGCCTACCCCCAGGTGCATGGCTTTGGAGGTGGGAGGGGCCTATCCCCAGGTGCATGTCTTTGGAGGTGGGAGGTTGTAAGCAAAAATTAAAGGAGTGCAAATTCCTCATAACACATAGAAACATAAGAACATAGATAAATAGATAAAAATCCATAGAATACATGAAAATAGTAAGCACACAGCTCACATGCCCACTCCTTGTCTTGTGTTCAGCGACATCATTGCTTTTGGGGAAAAAGTTTTCAGTCGGTTTGTCTGGGTGGAGGCTTGTGATGCCACTGCATGTGGTTGCTGCACCTCATGTTCCCCCACCATGAGGATGTTGTCACGGGTGGAGGCTTGTGATGCCACTGCATGTGGTTGCTGCACCTCATGTTCCCCCACCATGAGGATGTTGTCACGGGTGGAGGCTTGTGATGCCACTGCATGTGGTTGCTGCACCTCATGTTCCCCCACCATGAGGATGTTGTCACGGGTGGAGGCTTGTGATGCCACTGCATGTGGTTGCTGCACCTCATGTTCCCCCACCATGAGGATGTTGTCACGGGTGGAGGCTTGTGATGCCACTGCATGTGGTTGCTGCACCTCATGTTCCCCCACCATGAGGATGTTGTCACGGGTGGAGGCTTGTGATGCCACTGCATGTGGTTGCTGCACCTCATGTTCCCCCACCATGAGGATGTTGTCACGGGTGGAGGCTTGTGATGCCACTGCATGTGGTTGCTGCACCTCATGTTCCCCCACCATGAGGATGTTGTCACGGGTGGAGGCTTGTGATGCCACTGCATGTGGTTGCTGCACCTCATGTTCCCCCACCATGAGGATGTTGTCACGGGTGGAGGCTTGTGATGCCACTGCATGTGGTTGCTGCACCTCATGTTCCCCCACCATGAGGATGTTGTCACGGGTGGAGGCTTGTGATGCCACTGCATGTGGTTGCTGCACCTCATGTTCCCCCACCATGAGGATGTTGTCACGGGTGGAGGCTTGTGATGCCACTGCATGTGGTTGCTGCACCTCATGTTCCCCCACCATGAGGATGTTGTCACGGGTGGAGGCTTGTGATGCCTTCATCACAAGCCTTCACAGCCTTCATCAGCTGCCTCTGATGAAGGCTGCAGAAGCAAGGTAGCCCAAACATGTCAGGTACAACACTTTACCTTACTAGCCTATAGAAATCAACCATTTATAAATACACGTCAGCAGGCTAAATCAACCTCTTCAACATATACCTTCAAGTACCCCCATTTGAGAACCACTGCTGTAGAGATTTACTGTAAACGTTAAATTAAAAAAATTAAAAACATTTTGACTTTTTTTTTTTTTTAACATTTTAATGACTTAGACCCGGAAGCCCTACAGGGAAAAATAAACAACTTAAATCCATATATTTAGTTATGCTTTGAAAATGAAAAATATGAAAACGGCCTCTGCATGCTTTCATTTTTCCGTGTGTGGCCCTCAGTGGAAAAAGTTTGGACACCCCTGGTGTAGACTGTACGTTTGAATGACTTTAGTGATCCGGCTGCATGACCACAACAACAAAACAAGAGAGTTATTGACACATGCAAGGCTTGACGGTGCAACTCATTTACTCGCAAATGCGGCTAAAAATGGACCATGTGACTTGACAAAAAAAACGCCTGAAGAGGGATTTTGAACCTTTCATCGCATTTTGCGCCTAAAATAAATCCAAATTTGATCATTCTAGATCAGTGCTTCTTAACCTGGGTTCGATGGAACCCTAGGGGTCCGGTGAGTCGGCCTCAGCGGAGGTCAAGACACATCCGACTCATCGTGTATATAAAAACTTCTCCTTCTCGGCGTATCATGGATACCCCCAAACAATGTTCCCTCTCATCTTCCATATGCTTGAGCAAAGGCAAAAACTCCTTGAGCATTCAGCGGAGCAAGATGTGAGCGACGAGACGTGTCTGGATGGGAGACATGGGACTGAAGCAAACATGTGCCACGCACTTAGATGAGCTTGCAAAGTCTCTGGACGGGTATTTCCCTCCAAGAGAGTCATATCCGGCATGGCTGAGAGAGCCGTTCACGTTTGCTGTTGAGACGGCAAATGTCAATGATGAATACCTCCACCAAATGACTGAAATTCAGCAGAGCCAGCTTCCACAGCAACTCTTCACAACAACATTTTTGTGTGGACAAATGGAAAAGTATCCAGTAATTGCTCAGAAAGCCCCGGAATTTGTTCTACCATTTGTTACAACATCTCTTTGCGAGCAATCCTTTTGGTGGATGCTGGGCATGAAAAGGAAGACAAAGAACATGACATGAGAGTGGCACTTGCCGAGGAGCATTGCTCAACTGGTCTCTCAAAGTCACACTGATTTGCAGGCGTGTATTTTCTTGGGAGTTCATGTTGTTCTTTGAACAAGGTGATGTTCATCCACGCTTCATTTTGTGCACCAGGAAAAAAAAAAACACATTTTATTTTTCGCTAAAGAAAGGTTGGGCGAATGCACATGTGAACCTGCTGGGGTTCGGTACCTCCGACAAGGTTAAGAACCACCGAGCTAACCTCAGCAAGGACTTGTGGCCTGAATAGAATAGAATTCCGGTAAACAGAGCGCTGCTTTAGCAACACAGACCTCGAGGACAGCACTCTGGTCAGTATTGATCTGGACATCCCACTCTGGTAGCAAAACACAACTTCAGAGCATCAAACCTCATCCCATGAAAAAAATATAATGATAATAATGTCATTTTTCAAAGTTACATTAGCGATGCTGTCTAGTTCTACCACTAGTGTTGATCAGGACATAATCAGAGGACAATAATTTACTGTGGGGAAGTGTTGAGGTGGGAGGTAAACCAGCAAGGACGCGAGTCATCCGTGTGCTGACCTGCGTGAGATGCTGCGTTGTCGCCCGAGAGTCAGGTTGGGAGTCTTGGGAAGTGGAATGGGCTCCCTCAGTGCACCCCGCAGGTGACCTCGCCTCTCCTGAATGACCTGTCGAATGCTGCGGACCCACTCTTGCTTGAGCTCCAAGGACAGTGCCTGGAAAGACAGCAGCAGCAGGACAGGCTGAGTACAGCCGGGGTTCAGAAATGAAATCAACCGACCGAACATTTACCTTCAGAACCGTCCTGTTATCGGAGGTCGGCGTCCTTCCGAACCAAAGAGCAAATTTACAAGGATCCCCTTCAATGTGTTCTGTTACACCAAGTTCTGATGTCTGACATTGAGAGACAGGATCCGTCATTAGCAGAAGCCTACTGCAACTGTCAAGTTGAAGTCACGTATAGGCTCCAGCTAGAAAATGGATGGATGGATACTCATAGGATCATTTTAAGATATGTCTTTCTTCCCCCAAACGTCATATAAATACATCCCCAAGAATCTATTTCATGACTTGTGGTCCTCCACGGAGCCATGTCTGCTCCAAATCATCTCAACATGTAACAAATCCCTGTTCGAAATCTTTCATTTGATGCCAAAGTAGCGGAAGGTGGGCGTTACCCTCAGGCGGCTCTTGTAAAGGTACTTGGCTCGTCCTGATGAGTCTTTCATCTCCTTACTGAAGATGAGTGACAGCTCAAACAAGAAGAGGTGTCGGTCACGCCCCTTCCTGATTAGAGACTTTGGTTCCCAAACAAGAAAGGAGTCTTGCAAGAGAAGCTCACCTTGCACCTCCAGACCTTCTTCCAGACCTGACGGTGAATGACAAAATCATATGTCACAGAGGTCATTCAACAAAAAAAGCTAGAGATGAAAAATGCTTTAGAGTGTAATGTCGCAAATTATCGGTATCGGTGTCAAAAAGTAAAATGTATGACTTGTAAAAAAGGCCTCTGAACAGGTAAAACACGGAGGTAGTGGGAAGTACAGAGCAGATGCGTCTCCCAACACAGCATGAGAGGGTTACTGGCCACGCTTGATGACCTCAGCAAACCGTCGCCAGCGCAGCATAACAACAACTAGAGTGTGTTGTTGCCGGTGCTGTAGCCGTGGCAAACAAGCCAGCTCGCTCGGCGACTGACTAACCACACCATGTCTATGGTTTGGGATTATTTTAAAGTGCCCCTGACGGATCAAAAACTGGCCATTTGCAATGACTGCAACAAGTTGGTTATGAGGAGGAACCAAGACGTCTTCCTTTAATACGAGCAATTTGATCTCCCACCTCTTCAAGAATCATAAGGAGACACGCCATGAATACAAGCGGAAGATGGATGAAAAGCAAACACTGGAAAAAAAGTAGTACCACACAGTTGTCGCTGGGGAAATACACTTTTTCAGCACAATCCCAAACATTACATTGTTTACTTTATGACTCGAGTATACTTTGGACTGAAGCTGTGTGCCTTCATTGTTTTTGGAGCTGTTGTTTTCAGGCATGTTGACAATAAAAATACAAATAATGCACTTTGTGAAAGTCAATGTATAGTATTTCCCATAGTTGTTGTAGTGGGTATCAGGATTATCTCAGGGAGAGCATGTCCCAAAATCCAAGCTGCTGTTTTGAGGCATGTTGAAACAAATAATGCACTTTGTGACTTCAATAATAAATATGTTGGCATTTTTTTACATAACTTGAGTTGATTAATTTTGGAAAACCTTGTTACATTGTTTAATGCATCCAGCGGGGCATCACAACAAAAGGAGGCATAATAATGTGTTCATTCCACCACTCTATATATCGCTATCGCTTGATATCGGAATCGGTAATTAAGAGTTGGACAATATCGGAATATCAGATGTCGGCTAAAAAGTCATTATCCGACATCTCTAAAAAAAGCCCTTGAAGAAGGATCTCATTTGAAAAATGGATACCTTCGAGCATGCTAACGTGCATAGCATCGTTGGCTCTTTTGGGAACACTCAGCATCACGTCCAAGCCTTCCTTGATCTCTCCTTTTCCTTCTTCGCAGCAAGCCAGCAACTCCTGCAAGCAAACAACTCTTAAAAGAGCCAAATACGGAAGTTTGTGTGCTAGCGCTTTACCTTCAGCAGCAGTTGGTACTTTGTGATTCTCTGAACTGGCTTGATGAGCGCTGACGAGATGGAGTTGGCCAGCCCATGTCTCCTTTGGACCTCCTGCAGAGCAACAAGACCAGACTCAGACATTTAAGAAGTACAACTTTCGCATCTGGATCCTATTTTCCGACCTTGAGGCGCACTTAAAAATCCTCTCATTTTCTCAAAACTGGACAGTGCGCCTTATAACCCGGTGTGCCTAATGTAGGGAATAATTCTGGTTGTGCTTACCCACTTTGAAGCCATTGTATTTGGTACATGGTGTAATGACAGTGTGACCAGTAGATGGCAATCACACGTAAGAGATATGTGTAGACTGCAATATGACGCCAGTAAACAACACCAAAACTTTAAAAACGTTCCATTGAAATATGGAACATTATTATCAAAAAACTGTCAAAATGTTTTAGTACGTCTTTGAAGCCGCACCGCTTGATGGATTGTCGGCCCGTTACGGCTACTGTAGTCAGAGATACCAGTGGTACTATGGTGTGTATAAGGACCACAATATGGTACCCATTAGCAGACAGTATCTACCGTTTTGATTCACAATATTATGCAAAAGCAACTTTTCTTCCCTTCTGGTACCTGCTGATCTGTATTTGAATATGCATAATTCCTAAAAAATGTGTGCAAGTCCGCCACTGTAGTCCGTGAAAACGCTTCTTCTTTCTCTTTATGTTGTTGTTATGTGACATTCATCCTCCACTGTTGCCATTTCTTATATAAAGTAGTGTAAAGTTCTTACTTATATCTGTCAGTAAACTCACCATGAAAGCACTAAAACATACCGGTGTAGTGACTTTACATTATTCACCCAAGGAACTTTACTTATAAGAGAGTTCCGGTCACAGGACACATTTTGGGTGTTGTTGTTGCACTAGTGAGCCCCGGATGAGGAGATGCTGCTCCGTTATTGATTGAAGTCAAGTTTGAATGTCTGTAAAACAGTTAGCGCCATTTTTTGACATTTCTTCCACTCCCGTCCTTGCACGCTACACCACTACAACAAAGATGATGGGGAGAAGACACATAAGACTGTCTGCCCTGCAGGTTTGAGGATCAGTCAGACAATTTGGAGTGAAAAGCAAATACATACAAAACATTGTAACTTGGGATTGTTTCTCTGGCTTGGAGGCTCTCCCGAAGACACAACAACCTCCCTTCTTGTCTCTCATAGACACACACCTGTTGTTGTTGACTTTGGACTATCGGCTGCATGACAATAAGGCCGCGGAACTGAGAGACACTGCAGGCTTACACACAAACATGCATCCACAGAAATATACGGCAAACACACACATATCCTTCCCCCATCCCCACAATCTAACGCTCTCGATGCAAAGCCCATAGGGGTGATGAAAGGAAGGTCAGCGCCTGAGAGCTGCGGCCTGCCACCATGACGCCCCACTCCCTCCCCTCTGTTGCCAGATATCTGGAGATGTACGTTGTAATATGTACATGTGCTTTGCTATGGCGGTTTTTTCCAACTCCAGACTGGGCCCCCTTGGGTTGTATTTTTTTACTCATCCTTCCCTAGCGTTGACCTTTTTCCCATCTTTTACAGGGCGCCTTGTGGCGACCCATCAACCTTCCTGTTCTGTAACCCTGTACACTGTTTGTTTGTCTGATCTTGAACGGGTTTGTGCAGGAAACAAAATGTCGTTGTACTTGCGCGATGACAATAAAGACCTATCCCAAGACACTGTGGAAGGTGAGCCAAGTAAATAAGAGTGCCCAAAAAACGGCGCGTCCCGAAGAGACTGTCAGAAAGCTACTTGAAGACATCTTTACATTTAGAAAAAAATCCCAATATAACCCCTTTAATGTGGCTTAGAATCCAGTGTGCCTTACGTATGAAACAAGACCTGACTAGACCCGCTCATCAGCAGTCGGCAAGGTGCGTAAAAGAGGGTATTTACCTCAAAGAAGCCAGTGCCGTGCAGCTGGATCAGCAAGCTGGAGTCTGGCTTGTTCCTGCAGTAGGTCACGTACATGTGAAACTTGTCAGCCTGAGAGGAGGAACACCATCACACTCAAAAAGAGGATTTTTCTTCATTCCCATGGCCCGATTGAGGAGTTTTAATAAAAGCAGATGGGTTACCCAAGTGACGAAACAATGTCCCACATCTTCAGGAAGCTGCTCGTAGTTCTCCAGCTCCTTCAGGAAAATACTGGAACAGGCATGGTGACTTTACTACAAGAGCGCAAACACAAGCCTCCACATGGCGTTAATACCTGTTATGGAACTCGTAGATATCCTGAATGTTCCCGAACACCACGTCATCTTTGTTGCAAAGACCAGATGGGACGTCCTCTGAGCCACTCGTCATCTCCCAGTGGTATGTCTACAGCATGTCAGGAAGTAGTAAGTATTGTGTGGAGCAGGGGACTTCAACCCAGCGCTCGCCACACCTTTCCACAGGCTTCTAGAATCTAGCGTGAAATGTAGCGCGTTACTATGCACTGACATCTCAAATCTGCTATCTGCTACCAAACAAGTCAAGTTTTTTGAACGGGTCTTTTAGGTGAACAATAAAAACCAGTGCGCAGATATAAGAATATAAAAGATAGCAAGTGAGAATCAGTTGTAAATGTCCACCGTTCAAATGACTCCACTGCTTCGTCAAGGTCACATTTCCAAGCCACACAGATTCATTTGATGCAACAACGCTGAGTTGCCGCCATCTGTGGAGTTACAACTGGCCTTTCCGGCAGGTTTATTTCAATGTCATGGATTAAAAAAAACAACAACATTGAAGTGTACATGACGTTGGTGTTGGAGATGTCCGATAATGGCTTTTTTGCCCGTATCCGATATTGTCCAACTCTTAATTAGCGATTCCGATATCAACCCATACCGATATATACAGTGGTGGAATGAACACATTATTATGCCCCATGTTTTTGTGATGCCCCGCTAGATGCAATGTAACAAGTTTTTCCAAAATAAATCAAGTCAAGTTATGGAAAAAAATGCCAACATGGCACTGCCATATTTATTATTGAAGTCACAAAGTGCATTATTTGTTTTAACATGCCTCAAAAAAGCAGCTTGGAATTTGGGACATGCTCTCTGGGCGGGGTTTGGTAGCGGGGGGTGTATATTGTAGCGACTAGGAAGAGTTAGTGCTGCAAGGGCTTCTGGGTATTTATTGTGTTGTCTCTATGTGGTGTTACGGTGCGGATGTACTCCCGAAATGTGTTTGTCATTCTTGTTTGGTATGGCTTCATAGTGTGGCGCATATTTGTAACAGTGTTGGCGTTGTTTATACGGCCACCCTCAGTGTCACCTGCATGGCTGTTGACCAAGTATGCTGTGCATTCACTTGTGTGTGTGAAAAGCCGTAGATTTTGTGATTGGGCCGGTACGCAAAGGCAGTGCCTTTAAAGCAACGCCCCCAATTTTGTTTTCTGGGTGGAAGTGTGAATGTGTGTGTGAATGGGTAAATGTGGAAGTAGTGTCAAAGCGCTATGACTACCTTGAAGGTAGAAAAGCGCTATACAAGTACATCCCATTTATCATTTTATCATTTAAATCGGGAGAAATTTGGGAGAATGGTTGCCCTGGGAGATTTTCGGGAGGGGCCCTAAATTTGGGGAGTCTCCCGGGAAAATGGGGATGGTTGGCAAGTATGAGATGCATCTGCTCTGTACTTCTCCCTACGTCCGTGTACCACTCCGTACAGCGGCCTTTTAAAAACTCATACATTTTACTTTTTGAAACCGATACGATAATTTCCAATATTACATTTTAAAACATTTATCGGCCAAAAACCTCGGCAGTCCGATATTATCGGACATCTCTAGTTGGTGTGTTCCAATTTCCACACGGCGTGGCGGTGAAAACCTGTTCATGTGTCTATATGAGAGTGATGCCCCAGAAAATGAGGTTATTGAAAGTCGTATGTATTTTTATACCAATTATACTGATTAATGAAGTTTGTTAAACGTTCCATTTCAATGTGGTTTTGAATTTATATGTGGACTTAAATCATAGCGATCGCAAGTGGACAAAAAATTTAAAGCTCAAATTAAACATAAGAATCCTAACAATGGACTGGGATGTAAGATTATTAATTAGGTGAAGTAAGACACAATCATTCTTTTTGACTTAAGACTAATGTATATTTATGTAATAGTGCTGTGAAATTTGATCAAAATACGACAATGTGACTTTGAAGTACAACTTTGAAGCCGCACCGCTTGGATTGTCGGCCCATGACGGCTACTGTAGCCATAGATACCAGTGGTGGGTACTATGGTGTGTGTAATCAGAGATACCAGTGGTGGGTACTATGGTGTGTGTAGTCAGAGATACCAGTGGTGGGTACTATGGTGTGTGTAATCAGAGATACCAGTGGTGGGTACTATGGTGTGTGTAATCAGAGATACCAGTGGTAGGTACTATGGTGTGTGTAGTCAGAGATACCAGTGGTGGGTACTATGGTGTGTGTAGTCAGAGATACCAGTGGTACTATGGTGTGTGTAATCAGAGATACCAGTGGTATTATGGTGTGTGTAGTCAGAGATACCAGTGGTATTATGGTGTGTGTAGTCAGAGATACCAGTGGTGGGTACTATGGTGTGTGTAGTCAGAGATACCAGTGGTACTATGGTGTGTGTAATCAGAGATACCAGTGGTGGGTACTATGGTGTGTGTAGTCAGAGATACCAGTGGTACTATGGTGTGTGTAATCAGAGATACCAGTGGTACTATGGTGTGTGTAATCAGAGATACCAGTGGTGGGTACTATGGTGTGTGTAGTCAGAGATACCAGTGGTGGGTACTATGGTGTGTGTAATCAGAGATACCAGTGGTGGGTACTATGGTGTGTGTAGTCAGAGATACCAGTGGTACTATGGTGTGTGTAATCAGAGATACCAGTGGTGGGTACTATGGTGTGTGTAGTCAGAGATACCAGTGGTACTATGGTGTGTGTAATCAGAGATACCAGTGGTGGGTACTATGGTGTGTGTAGTCAGAGATACCAGTGGTGGGTACTATGGTGTGTGTAATCAGAGATACCAGTGGTACTATGGTGTGTGTAGTCAGAGATACCAGTGGTACTATGGTGTGTGTAGTCAGAGATACCAGTGGTGGGTACTATGGTGTGTGTAGTCAGAGATACCAGTGGTACTATGGTGTGTGTAGTCAGAGATACCAGTGGTGGGTACTATGGTGTGTGTAATCAGAGATACCAGTGGTACTATGGTGTGTGTAGTCAGAGATACCAGTGGTGGGTACTATGGTGTGTGTAGTCAGAGATACCAGTGGTACTATGGTGTGTGTAGTCAGAGATACCAGTGGTGGGTACTATGGTGTGTGTAATCAGAGATACCAGTGGTACTATGGTGTGTGTAGTCAGAGATACCAGTGGTGGGTACTATGGTGTGTGTAGTCAGAGATACCAGTGGTACTATGGTGTGTGTAGTCAGAGATACCAGTGGTGGGTACTATGGTGTGTGTAGTCAGAGATACCAGTGGTACTATGGTGTGTGTAATCAGAGATACCAGTGGTGGGTACTATGGTGTGTGTAGTCAGAGATACCAGTGGTACTATGGTGTGTGTAATCAGAGATACCAGTGGTGGGTACTATGGTGTGTGTAGTCAGAGATACCAGTGGTGGGTACTATGGTGTGTGTAGTCAGAGATACCAGTGGTACTATGGTGTGTGTAATCAGAGATACCAGTGGTGGGTACTATGGTGTGTGTAGTCAGAGATACCAGTGGTAGGTACTATGGTGTGTGTAGTCAGAGATACCAGTGGTGGGTACTATGGTGTGTGTAATCAGAGATACCAGTGGTAGGTACTATGGTGTGTGTAGTCAGAGATACCAGTGGTGGGTACTATGGTGTGTGTAGTCAGAGATACCAGTGGTAGGTACTATGGTGTGTGTAATCAGAGATACCAGTGGTGGGTACTATGGTGTGTGTAGTCAGAGATACCAGTGGTACTATGGTGTGTGTAGTCAGAGATACCAGTGGTGGGTACTATGGTGTGTGTAATCAGAGATACCAGTGGTGGGTACTATGGTGTGTGTAGTCAGAGATACCAGTGGTACTATGGTGTGTGTAGTCAGAGATACCAGTGGTACTATGGTGTGTGTAATCAGAGATACCAGTGGTGGGTACTATGGTGTGTGTAATCAGAGATACCAGTGGTACTATGGTGTGTGTAGTCAGAGATACCAGTGGTACTATGGTGTGTGTAGTCAGAGATACCAGTGGTACTATGGTGTGTGTAGTCAGAGATACCAGTGGTACTATGGTGTGTGTAATCAGAGATACCTGTGGTACTATGGTGTGTGTAGTCAGAGATACCAGTGGTACTATGGTGTGTGTAGTCAGAGATACCAGTGGTACTATGGTGTGTGTAGTCAGAGATACCAGTGGTGGGTACTATGGTGTGTGTAATCAGAGATACCAGTGGTGGGTACTATGGTGTGTGTAATCAGAGATACCAGTGGTACTATGGTGTGTGTAGTCAGAGATACCGGTGGTACTAAGGTGTGTGTAGTCAGAGATACCAGTGGTGGGTACTATGGTGTGTGTAATCAGAGATACCAGTGGTACTATGGTGTGTGTAGTCAGAGATACCAGTGGTACTATGGTGTGTGTAGTCAGAGATACCAGTGGTACTATGGTGTGTGTAGTCAGAGATACCAGTGGTACTATGGTGTGTGTAGTCAGAGATACCAGTGGTACTATGGTGTGTGTAGTCAGAGATACCAGTGGTGGGTACTATGGTGTGTGTAATCAGAGATACCAGTGGTACTATAGTGTGTGTAATCAGAGATACCAGTGGTATTATGGTGTGTGTAGTCAGAGATACCAGTGGTGGGCACTATGGTGTGTGTAATCAGAGATACCAGTGGTACTATGGTGTGTGTAATCAGAGATACCAGTGGTATTATGGTGTGTGTAGTCAGAGATACCAGTGGTGGGTACTATGGTGTGTGTAATCAGAGATACCAGTGGTACTATGGTGTGTGTAATCAGAGATACCAGTGGTACTATGGTATGTGTAGTCAGAGATACCAGTGGTGGGTACTATGGTGTGTGTAATCAGAGATACCAGTGGTACTATAGTGTGTGTAATCAGAGATACCAGTGGTATTATGGTGTGTGTAGTCAGAGATACCAGTGGTGGGTACTATGGTGTGTGTAATCAGAGATACCAGTGGTACTATGGTGTGTGTAATCAGAGATACCAGTGGTATTATGGTGTGTATAGTCAGAGATACCAGTGGTACTATGGTGTGTGTAGTCAGAGATACCAGTGGTACTATGGTGTGTGTAGTCAGAGATACCAGTGGTGGGTACTATGGTGTGTGTAATCAGAGATACCAGTGGTACTATGGTGTGTGTAATCAGAGATACCAGTGGTATTATGGTGTGTATAGTCAGAGATACCAGTGGTACTATGGTGTGTGTAGTCAGAGATACCAGTGGTACTATGGTGTGTGTAGTCAGAGATACCAGTGGTGGGTACTATGGTGTGTGTAATCAGAGATACCAGTGGTACTATGGTGTATGTAGTCAGAGATACCAGTGGTACTATGGTGTGTGTAATCAGAGATACCAGTGGTACTATGGTGTGTGTAGTCAGAGATACCAGTGGTACTATGGTGTGTGTAGTCAGAGATACCAGTGGTACTATGGTGTGTGTAGTCAGAGATACCAGTGGTATTATGGTGTGTGTAGTCAGAGATACCAGTGGTGGGTACTATGGTGTGTGTAATCAGAGATACCAGTGGTACTATGGCGTGTGTAATCAGAGATACCAGTGGTACTATGGTGTGTGTAATCAGAGATACCAGTGGTACTATGGTGTGTGTAGCCATAAATACCAGTGGTATTATGGTGTGTGTAATCATAGATACCAGTGGTATTATGGTGTGTGTACTCAGAGATACCAGTGGTACTATGGTGTGTGTAGTCAGAGATACCAGTGGTGGGTACTATGGTGTGTGTAGTCAGAGATACCAGTGGTACTATGGTGTGTGTAGTCAGAGATACCAGTGGTGGGTACTATGGTGTGTGTAGTCAGAGATACCAGTGGTGGGTACTATGGTGTGTGTAGTCAGAGATACCAGTGGTACTATGGTGTGTGTAATCAGAGATACCAGTGGTATTATGGTGTGTGTAATCAGAGATACCAGTGGTATTATGGTGTGTGTGGTCAGAGATACCAGTGGTGGGTACTATGGTGTGTGTAGTCAGAGATACCAGTGGTACTATGGTGTGTGTAGTCAGAGATACCAGTGGTGGGTACTATGGTGTGTGTAATCAGAGATACCAGTGGTACTATGGTGTGTGTAGTCAGAGATACCAGTGGTACTATGGTGTGTGTAGCCATAGATACCAGTGGTGGGTACTATGGTGTGTGTAATCAGAGATACCAGTGGTACTATGGTGTGTGTAGTCAGAGATACCAGTGGTGGGTACTATGGTGTGTGTAATCAGAGATACCAGTGGTACTATGGTGTGTGTAATCAGAGATACCAGTGGTACTATGGTGTGTGTAGTCATAGATACCAGTGGTATTATGGTGTGTGTAATCAGAGATACCAGTGGTGGGTACTATGGTGTGTGTAGTCAGAGATACCAGTGGTATTATGGTGTGTGTAGTCAGAGATACCAGTGGTGGGTACTATGGTGTGTGTAGTCAGAGATACCAGTGGTGGGTACTATGGTGTGTGCAATCAGAGATACCAGTGGTACTATGGTGTGTGTAATCAGAGATACCAGTGGTACTATGGTGTGTGTAGCCATAGATACCAGTGGTATTATGGTGTGTGTAATCAGAGATACCAGTGGTGGGTACTATGGTGTGTGTAGTCAGAGATACCAGTGGTACTATGGTGTGTGTAGTCAGAGATACCAGTGGTGGGTACTATGGTGTGTGTAGTCAGAGATACCAGTGGTATTATGGTGTGTGTAGTCAGAGATACCAGTGGTGGGTACTATGGTGTGTGTAGTCAGAGATACCAGTGGTATTATGGTGTGTGTAGTCAGAGATACCAGTGGTAGGTACTATGGTGTGTGTAGTCAGAGATACCAGTGGTACTATGGTGTGTGTAGTCAGAGATACCAGTGGTGGGTACTATGGTGTGTGTAGTCAGAGATACCAGTGGTATTATGGTGTGTGTAGTCAGAGATACCAGTGGTGGGTACTATGGTGTGTGTAGTCAGAGATACCAGTGGTATTATGGTGTGTGTAGCCATAGATACCAGTGGTATTATGGTGTGTGTAATCAGAGATACCAGTGGTGGGTACTATGGTGTGTGTAATCAGAGATACCAGTGGTAGGTACTATGGTGTGTGTAGCCATAGATACCAGTGGTGGGTACTATGGTGTGTGTAATCAGAGATACCAGTGGTATTATGGTGTGTGTAGTCAGAGATACCAGTGGTGGGTACTAAGGTGTGTGTAGTCAGAGATACCAGTGGTATTATGGTGTGTGTAATCAGAGATACCAGTGGTAGGTACTATGGTGTGTGTAGTCAGAGATACCAGTGGTACTATGGTGTGTGTAGTCAGAGATACCAGTGGTACTATGGTGTGTGTAGTCAGAGATACCAGTGGTACTATGGTGTGTGTAATCAGAGATACCAGTGGTACTATGGTGTGTGTAGTCAGAGATACCAGTGGTACTATGGTGTGTGTAATCAGAGATACCAGTGGTAGGTACTATGGTGTGTGTAGTCAGAGATACCAGTGGTGGGTACTATGGTGTGTGTAGTCAGAGATACCAGTGGTACTATGGTGTGTGTAGTCAGAGATACCAGTGGTACTATGGTGTGTGTAGTCAGAGATACCAGTGGTACTATGGTGTGTGTAATCAGAGATACCAGTGGTAGGTACTATGGTGTGTGTAGTCAGAGATACCAGTGGTGGGTACTATGGTGTGTGTAGTCAGAGATACCAGTGGTACTATGGTGTGTGTAGTCAGAGATACCAGTGGTAGGTACTATGGTGTGTGTAGTCAGAGATACCAGTGGTACTATGGTGTGTGTAGTCAGAGATACCAGTGGTAGGTACTATGGTGTGTGTAGTCAGAGATACCAGTGTCGGGTACTATGGTGTGTGTAGTCAGAGATACCAGTGGTACTATGGTGTGTGTAGTCAGAGATACCAGTGGTAGGTACTATGGTGTGTGTAGTCAGAGATACCAGTGGTGGGTACTATGGTGTGTGTAATCAGAGATACCAGTGGTATTATGGTGTGTGTAGTCAGAGATACCAGTGGTATTATGGTGTGTGTAGTCAGAGATACCAGTGGTACTATGATGTGTGTAGTCAGAGATACCAGTGGTACTATGGTGTATGTAGTCAGAGATACCAGTGGTAGGTACTATGATGTGTGTAGTCAGAGATACCAGTGGTAGGTACTATGGTGTGTGTAGTCAGAGACACCAGTGGTACTATGGTGTGTGTAGTCAGAGATACCAGTGGTAGGTACTATGGTATGTGTATTCAGAGATACCAGTGGTACTATGGTGTGTGTAGTCAGAGATACCAGTGGTACTATGGTGTGTGTAGTCAGAGATACCAGTGGTGGGTACTATGGTGTGTGTAGTCAGAGATACCAGTGGTACTATGGTGTGTGTAGTCAGAGATACCAGTGGTAGGTACTATGGTGTGTGTAGTCAGAGATACCAGTGGTACTATGGTGTGTGTAGTCAGAGATACCAGTGGTAGGTACTATGGTGTGTGTAGTCAGAGATACCAGTGGTGGGTACTATGGTGTGTGTAGTCAGAGATACCAGTGGTACTATGGTGTGTGTAGTCAGAGATACCAGTGGTAGGTACTATGGTGTGTGTAGTCAGAGATACCAGTGGTGGGTACTATGGTGTGTGTAATCAGAGATACCAGTGGTATTATGGTGTGTGTAGTCAGAGATACCAGTGGTGGGTACTATGGTGTGTGTAATCAGAGATACCAGTGGTGGATACTATGGTGTGTGTAGTCAGAGATACCAGTGGTACTATGGTGTGTGTAATCAGAGATACCAGTGGTATTATGGTGTGTGTAGTCAGAGATACCAGTGGTATTATGGTGTGTGTAGTCAGAGAAACCAGTGGTACTATGATGTGTGTAGTCAGAGATACCAGTGGTACTATGGTGTATGTAGTCAGAGATACCAGTGGTAGGTACTATGATGTGTGTAGTCAGAGATACCAGTGGTAGGTACTATGGTGTTTGTAGTCAGAGACACCAGTGGTACTATGGTGTGTGTAGTCAGAGATACCAGTGGTAGGTACTATGGTATGTGTATTCAGAGATACCAGTGGTAGGTACTATGGTGTGTGTAGTCAGAGATACCAGTGGTACTATGGTGTGTGTAGTCAGAGATACCAGTGGTACTATGGTGTGTGTAGTCAGAGATACCAGTGGTACTATGGTGTGTGTAGTCAGAGATACCAGTGGTACTATGGTGTGTGTAATCAGAGATACCAGTGGTATTATGGTGTGTATAGTCAGAGATACCAGTGGTACTATGGTGTGTGTAGTCAGAGATACCAGTGGTAGGTACTATGGTGTGTGTAGTCAGAGATACCAGTGGTACTATGGTGTGTGTAGTCAGAGATACCAGTGGTACTATGGTGTGTGTAGTCAGAGATACCAGTGGTACTATGGTGTGTGTAGTCAGAGATACCAGTGGTACTATGGTGTGTGTAGTCAGAGATACCAGTGGTACTATGGTGTGTGTAGTCAGAGATACCAGTGGTACTATGATGTGTGTAGTCAGAGATACCAGTGGTACTATGGTGTATGTAGTCAGAGATACCAGTGGTAGGTACTATGATGTGTGTAGTCAGAGATACCAGTGGTAGGTACTATGGTGTGTGTAGTCAGAGACACCAGTGGTACTATGGTGTGTGTAGTCAGAGATACCAGTGGTAGGTACTATGGTATGTGTATTCAGAGATACCAGTGGTACTATGGTGTGTGTAGTCAGAGATACCAGTGGTACTATGGTGTGTGTAGTCAGAGATACCAGTGGTGGGTACTATGGTGTGTGTAGTCAGAGATACCAGTGGTACTATGGTGTGTGTAGTCAGAGATACCAGTGGTAGGTACTATGGTGTGTGTAGTCAGAGATACCAGTGGTACTATGGTGTGTGTAGTCAGAGATACCAGTGGTAGGTACTATGGTGTGTGTAGTCAGAGATACCAGTGGTGGGTACTATGGTGTGTGTAGTCAGAGATACCAGTGGTACTATGGTGTGTGTAGTCAGGGATACCAGTGGTAGGTACTATGGTGTGTGTAGTCAGAGATACCAGTGGTGGGTACTATGGTGTGTGTAATCAGAGATACCAGTGGTATTATGGTGTGTGTAGTCAGAGATACCAGTGGTGGGTACTATGGTGTGTGTAATCAGAGATACCAGTGGTGGATACTATGGTGTGTGTAGTCAGAGATACCAGTGGTACTATGGTGTGTGTAATCAGAGATACCAGTGGTATTATGGTGTGTGTAGTCAGAGATACCAGTGGTATTATGGTGTGTGTAGTCAGAGATACCAGTGGTACTATGATGTGTGTAGTCAGAGATACCAGTGGTACTATGGTGTATGTAGTCAGAGATACCAGTGGTAGGTACTATGATGTGTGTAGTCAGAGATACCAGTGGTAGGTACTATGGTGTTTGTAGTCAGAGACACCAGTGGTACTATGGTGTGTGTAGTCAGAGATACCAGTGGTAGGTACTATGGTATGTGTATTCAGAGATACCAGTGGTAGGTACTATGGTGTGTGTAGTCAGAGATACCAGTGGTACTATGGTGTGTGTAGTCAGAGATACCAGTGGTACTATGGTGTGTGTAGTCAGAGATACCAGTGGTACTATGGTGTGTGTAGTCAGAGATACCAGTGGTACTATGGTGTGTGTAATCAGAGATACCAGTGGTATTATGGTGTGTATAGTCAGAGATACCAGTGGTACTATGGTGTGTGTAGTCAGAGATACCAGTGGTACTATGGTGTGTGTAGTCAGAGATACCAGTGGTAGGTACTATGGTGTGTGTAGTCAGAGATACCAGTGGTACTATGGTGTGTGTAGTCAGAGATACCAGTGGTACTATGGTGTGTGTAGTCAGAGATACCAGTGGTACTATGGTGTGTGTAGTCAGAGATACCAGTGGTACTATGGTGTGTGTAATCAGAGATACCAGTGGTACTATGGTGTGTGTAATCAGAGATACCAGTGGTATTATGGTGTGTATAGTCAGAGATACCAGTGGTACTATGGTGTGTGTAGTCAGAGATACCAGTGGTACTATGGTGTGTGTAGTCAGAGATACCAGTGGTACTATGGTGTGTGTAATCAGAGATACCAGTGGTACTATGGTGTGTGTAATCAGAGATACCAGTGGTATTATGGTGTGTATAGTCAGAGATACCAGTGGTACTATGGTGTGTGTAGTCAGAGATACCAGTGGTACTATGGTGTGTGTAGTCAGAGATACCAGTGGTAGGTACTATGGTGTGTGTAGTCAGAGATACCAGTGGTGGGTACTATGGTGTGTGTAGTCAGAGATACCAGTGGTACTATGGTGTGTGTAGTCAGAGATACCAGTGGTACTATGGTGTGTGTAGTCAGAGATACCAGTGGTAGGTACTGTGGTGTGTGTAGTCAAAAATACCAGTGGTATTATGGTGTGTGTAGTCAGAGATACCAGTGGTAGGTACTATGGTGTGTGTAGTCAGAGATACCAGTGGTACTATGGTGTGTGTAGTCAGAGATACCAGTGGTAGGTACTATGGTGTGTGTAGTCAGAGATACCAGTGGTACTATGGTGTGTGTAGTCAGAGATACCAGTGGTACTATGGTGTGTGTAGTCAGAGATACCAGTGGTACTATGGTGTGTGTAGTCAGAGATACCAGTGGTACTATGGTGTGTGTAGTCAGAGATACCAGTGGTACGTACTATGGTGTGTGTAGTCAGAGATACCTGTGGTACTATGGTGTGTGTAGTCAGAGATACCAGTGGTAGGTACTATGGTATGTGTATTCAGAGATACCAGTGGTAGGTACTATGGTGTGTGTAGTCAGAGATACCAGTGGTACTATGGTGTGTGTAGTCAGAGATACCAGTGGTAGGTACTATGGTGTGTGTAGTCAGAGATACCAGTGGTACTATGGTGTGCGTAGTCAGAGATACCAGTGGTACTATGGTGTGCGTAGTCAGAGATACCAGTGGTACTATGGTGTGTGTAGTCAGAGATACCAGTGGTACGTACTATGGTGTGTGTAGTCAGAGATACCAGTGGTACGTACTATGGTGTGTGTAGTCAGAGATACCAGTGGTACTATGGTGTGTGTAGTCAGAGATACCAGTGGTACTATGGTGTGTGTAGTCAGAGATACCAGTGGTACTATGGTGTGTGTAGTCAGAGATACCAGTGGTGGGTACTATGGTGTGTGTAATCAGAGATACCAGTGGTATTATGGTGTGTGTAGTCAGAGATACCAGTGGTGGGTACTATGGTGTGTGTAATCAGAGATACCAGTGGTGGATACTATGGTGTGTGTAGTCAGAGATACCAGTGGTACTATGGTGTGTGTAATCAGAGATACCAGTGGTATTATGGTGTGTGTAGTCAGAGATACCAGTGGTATTATGGTGTGTGTAGTCAGAGATACCAGTGGTACTATGATGTGTGTAGTCAGAGATACCAGTGGTACTATGGTGTATGTAGTCAGAGATACCAGTGGTAGGTACTATGATGTGTGTAGTCAGAGATACCAGTGGTAGGTACTATGGTGTTTGTAGTCAGAGACACCAGTGGTACTATGGTGTGTGTAGTCAGAGATACCAGTGGTAGGTACTATGGTATGTGTATTCAGAGATACCAGTGGTACTATGGTGTGTGTAGTCAGAGATACCAGTGGTACTATGGTGTGTGTAGTCAGAGATACCAGTGGTACTAGGGTTTGTGTAGTCAGAGATACCAGTGGTACTATGGTGTGTGTAGTCAGAGATACCAGTGGTACTATGGTGTGTGTAATCAGAGATACCAGTGGTATTATGGTGTGTATAGTCAGAGATACCAGTGGTACTATGGTGTGTGTAGTCAGAGATACCAGTGGTAGGTACTATGGTGTGTGTAGTCAGAGATACCAGTGGTACTATGGTGTGTGTAGTCAGAGATACCAGTGGTACTATGGTGTGTGTAGTCAGAGATACCAGTGGTACTATGGTGTGTGTAGTCAGAGATACCAGTGGTACTATGGTGTGTGTAGTCAGAGATACCAGTGGTACTATGGTGTGTGTAGTCAGAGATACCAGTGGTACTATGATGTGTGTAGTCAGAGATACCAGTGGTACTATGGTGTATGTAGTCAGAGATACCAGTGGTAGGTACTATGATGTGTGTAGTCAGAGATACCAGTGGTAGGTACTATGGTGTGTGTAGTCAGAGACACCAGTGGTACTATGGTGTGTGTAGTCAGAGATACCAGTGGTAGGTACTATGGTATGTGTATTCAGAGATACCAGTGGTACTATGGTGTGTGTAGTCAGAGATACCAGTGGTACTATGGTGTGTGTAGTCAGAGATACCAGTGGTGGGTACTATGGTGTGTGTAGTCAGAGATACCAGTGGTACTATGGTGTGTGTAGTCAGAGATACCAGTGGTAGGTACTATGGTGTGTGTAGTCAGAGATACCAGTGGTACTATGGTGTGTGTAGTCAGAGATACCAGTGGTAGGTACTATGGTGTGTGTAGTCAGAGATACCAGTGGTGGGTACTATGGTGTGTGTAGTCAGAGATACCAGTGGTACTATGGTGTGTGTAGTCAGAGATACCAGTGGTAGGTACTATGGTGTGTGTAGTCAGAGATACCAGTGGTGGGTACTATGGTGTGTGTAATCAGAGATACCAGTGGTATTATGGTGTGTGTAGTCAGAGATACCAGTGGTGGGTACTATGGTGTGTGTAATCAGAGATACCAGTGGTGGATACTATGGTGTGTGTAGTCAGAGATACCAGTGGTACTATGGTGTGTGTAATCAGAGATACCAGTGGTATTATGGTGTGTGTAGTCAGAGATACCAGTGGTATTATGGTGTGTGTAGTCAGAGATACCAGTGGTACTATGATGTGTGTAGTCAGAGATACCAGTGGTACTATGGTGTATGTAGTCAGAGATACCAGTGGTAGGTACTATGATGTGTGTAGTCAGAGATACCAGTGGTAGGTACTATGGTGTTTGTAGTCAGAGACACCAGTGGTACTATGGTGTGTGTAGTCAGAGATACCAGTGGTAGGTACTATGGTATGTGTATTCAGAGATACCAGTGGTACTATGGTGTGTGTAGTCAGAGATACCAGTGGTACTATGGTGTGTGTAGTCAGAGATACCAGTGGTACTATGGTGTGTGTAGTCAGAGATACCAGTGGTACTATGGTGTGTGTAGTCAGAGATACCAGTGGTACTATGGTGTGTGTAATCAGAGATACCAGTAGTATTATGGTGTGTATAGTCAGAGATACCAGTGGTACTATGGTGTGTGTAGTCAGAGATACCAGTGGTACTATGGTGTGTGTAGTCAGAGATACCAGTGGTAGGTACTATGGTGTGTGTAGTCAGAGATACCAGTGGTACTATGGTGTGTGTAGTCAGAGATACCAGTGGTACTATGGTGTGTGTAGTCAGAGATACCAGTGGTACTATGGTGTGTGTAGTCAGAGATACCAGTGGTACTATGGTGTGTGTAATCAGAGATACCAGTGGTACTATGGTGTGTGTAATCAGAGATACCAGTGGTATTATGGTGTGTATAGTCAGAGATACCAGTGGTACTATGGTGTGTGTAGTCAGAGATACCAGTGGTACTATGGTGTGTGTAGTCAGAGATACCAGTGGTAGGTACTATGGTGTGTGTAGTCAGAGATACCAGTGGTGGGTACTATGGTGTGTGTAGTCAGAGATACCAGTGGTACTATGGTGTGTGTAGTCAGAGATACCAGTGGTACTATGGTGTGCGTAGTCAGAGATACCAGTGGTACTATGGTGTGTGTAGTCAGAGATACCAGTGGTACGTACTATGGTGTGTGTAGTCAGAGATACCAGTGGTACGTACTATGGTGTGTGTAGTCAGAGATACCAGTGGTACTATGGTGTGTGTAGTCAGAGATACCAGTGGTACTATGGTGTGTGTAGTCAGAGATACCAGTGGTACTATGGTGTGTGTAGTCAGAGATACCAGTGGTACTATGGTGTGTGTAGTCAGAGATACCAGTGGTACTATGGTGTGTGTAGTCAGAGATACCAGTGGTACGTACTATGGTGTGTGTAGTCAGAGATACCAGTGGTACGTACTATGGTGTGTGTAGTCAGAGATACCAGTGGTACTATGGTGTGTGTAGTCAGAGATACCAGTGGTACTATGGTGTGTGTAGTCAGAGATACCAGTGGTACTATGGTGTGTGTATAAGGACCGCAACATGGAACCGTTTGCAGACATATTATCTGCAGTTTTGTTCCACAATATTACGCAAAACCCACTTTTCTTACCATCTGGTACCTGCTGATCTGTATTTGGGATCTGCATAAATCCTGAAAATTTGTACAGGTCCACCACTGCAGTCCATGCCGAGGCCATAGTCTTAAGCTTCTTCTTTTTCTCTATCTTCGTGTTATGTGACATTCATCCTCCACTATTGCCATTTTGTAATATAAGGTAGTGTCAAGTTCTTACTTATATCTCGCTATGGTAGCGCTAGAACATACCGGTGTAGTGAGTTTACATTATTCACCCAAGGAACTTTACTTATTAGAGAGTTCCGGTCACGGGACACATTTCGGGTGTTGTTGTTGCACTAGTGAGCCACGGATGAGGAGATGCTGCTCCGGTATTGATTAAAGTCAAGTGTGAATGTCATTAAAACAGTTAGTGCCATCTTTTGACATGTCTTCCACTCCCGTCCTTGCACGCTACACCGCTACAATAAAGATGACGGGGAGAAGACGCTGTCCAAGTGGAGGCACGTAAATAAGAGCGCCCACAAAACTGAAGAGACTGTCAGAAAGTGAGTTGAAGATGATGTGTAAAACATCATCTATGCAACATATTGAGCAAAGAAGCAGAATCACATGTTATGTAGACTACAAGGAAGTCTTTTACATTCAGAAAATAATCATGCGACTCCTTTGTATGAAAATACACCTGACTAAACTTGCTCATGGGCAGCGCCCCTTACAATACGGTGCGCCCTTTGGCCGATAAAATATGGTACTGTAACAGAAACACCAGGTTAACAACATTGTTTCTTTGATGTTTTCATAAATAATGTGGGTTGCGGATGCCAGCTGATGTGGTTAGTTTAGCTTGAAAGAAACTATCAAATAAAAGAAGTAGTGCAAAACTAAGATGAGTAACGGTGTAGAGCCTCAAGCAGTGTGCTATCATGCCAGTCAGCTTGTACCTCTATGCATTGGTGCAGGTCTCGGACATAGACTCTCTCAGTCTGCAACAGCTCCGCCATGATGTACCTGGGACGCACGCCACAGTGCTTAGCCGGACTCAAGCACATTGATGTGCCTGCTGACACTTTGCTTAGTCACTCACTCTTTCTTGCGGGCCGAGCGTCTCTTCTCGTCACTCATCTGGTGGTTTGGGTCCGACAGATTGACCTCAGGGTCAGAGTCAGACAAACTATTGGGAATCAACTCAAGCTCCAAGTCTTTATTGTCCTGAAAGGAACAAGGAAATAATATTGAAATGATTGAAAAGGTGTATTAAGTGCTCTACACTGTACCTGTGAGCACCCTCCTAATGCCGTCTCCAGCACATGGCGATACTGGCCCATCCGGACCGTGAAGTCCCGGTATCGTTTATCTACAGTGGAAACACAGCGGCGAAGCTCCAGGCGGTGAGCGTGGCCTTTAGCCAGCATGCTCTCAGCCAGTTGAATCAGCAGATGCACTTTTTCTTGCGTGTGCTGAAACAAAGGAAGTCAGACGTTGGACAACATCTTCTGTGCCTGCTGTTATCTGTCATATGTGGAGATGTGCGATAATATCGCCCAATAAATGCTTTAAAATGTGACATCGGAAATTATCGGTATCGGGTTTCAAAACGTAAAATGTATGACTTTTTAAAACGCTGCTGTGTACACGGACGTAGGGAGAAGTTCAGAGCCACAAGTGAATGCAAGGCATACTTGGTCAACAGCCATACAGGTCACGCTGAGGGTGGCCGTATAAACAACGCCAACACTGTTACAAATATGCGTCACACTGTGAAGCCACACCAAACAAGAATGACAAACACATTTGAGGAGAACATCTGCACCATAACACAACACAACAAATACCCGGAAGCCCTTGCAGCACTAACTATTCTTGGACGCTACAATATACACCCCCCTCAAGCTTCCCATGCTCTCTCAGGGAGAGCATGTCCCAAATTCCAAGCTGCTTAAAACAAATAATGCACTCTGTAACTTCAATAATAAATATGGCAGTGCCATGTTGGCATTTCTTCCCAAACTTAAGTTGATTTATTTTGTAAAACCTTGTTACATTGTTTGAAGCATCCAGCGGGGCATCACAACAACATGAGGCATAATAATGTCTTCATTCCACCGCTGTATATATCGCTATCGCTTGATATGGGAATCGCTAATTAAGAGTTGGACAATATCAGAATATTGGATATCGGCAAAAAAGCCATTATCGGACATCTGTAGTTATATGTCATCTGTTTAGTTTACTTTAGTTTATTATTTATTTGGTCAGCAGTCAACAAAATAAACAAAAAGTTTTACATTCATAAATGGACAGTTTCACAGAGCGAAAGGGTTGAGGCTGAAGTCGAACTACAAGATGTAGTTTAACCAGGAGACATCCTGAGCTTCAGAGGAATGTGACATTTGCCTGACGCAACATATTAAATAGACTTGGTACACAACATGAACACTGTCCAAATATGAAGACTTGTCTTCCCTGCATCTTCTCACCTTGGCTGAAACACAAAAGTCTCTGTGCTGCTTCAACAGCTCCTGCGTCTCGGCCACTGTCGCCCCCGCCGATGTGTGTGTTGCCAGATAGTGGTCCCCGGACTGCTGCAGCCAATCCAAAGCCTTTGTGCGACAGACATGTTAGGGCGGCCGACACTTTCTTCCATCGACACTGAAGAAGTGAGTGAGTGAGTGACATGAGCTACCTGCTGTGCGTGGATCTGAAACATGACATACTGCTGGCATTGGTCAAGTCGTCGCTTCTTTAATGTCCAAAAATGAAGAACTCTATTTTCCCTCTGAAGTAGCTCACTGAGAATACCTGCAAGCACACATTCACGTACTAGCATCAGTTCATCAGTTCATCAGTTCATCAGGTCCTCGTCAGGGCACCTCCACACTGCAAAAAGTGAAATCGAAGTAAGATGTTTGCTTATTTTCTGTCTGATAAGATCATTCTTTTCACTAAGCAGATTTGATGTGAGAGTCTTTTACTTCTTTTAAGGGTTTTGCTCCTAAATGATGTCAGTAAGATATTACAGCTTGTTGCTGAGATGTGATGAGCTGTGTGGAGTCAAACATGCTTGGAAGTAGAATATCAAGTGTTGCAAAGCTGCGGCATCAACACTCACTAGTAGAAAACTACTTTTGTAAAGTCATCATTTCTTACTTCAAGCATGGGGGAAAATGTCATGATTTTGACACAAACTTTGCTGTTTTATTTCCAATGAAACAATAGAAAATAGTTACTCTTATAGTAGTACAGTGGGCACAGTACAGTAAACTGACAGTTAATATTTCAACATTTCAAACAATTTTAAACAGAAATAGTTCATGCACATTCAGATTAATTATTCACAATTACAATAAAAAAAATTTGGCCGGGGGCCGGGCTGTAAATGTTATGGATGGAAAAATGCATTTTTAGAGCATCTGATTTGCCTGAGCGGCTAGGAGACCCCGAGAATAACACGGGCTTGCCTTCTTGCCTTTCCATTTACAACAATACATTAGCATTACATTAACAACAATACATTACCATTACATTAACAACAATACATTCGCATGACATTAACAACAATACATTAGCATTACATTAACAACAATACATTAGCATTACATTAACAACAATACATTAGCATGACATTAACAACAATACATTAGCATTACATTAACAACAATACATTCGCATGACATTAACAACAATACATTAGCATTACATTAACAACAATACATTACCATGACATTAACAACAATACATTAGCATGACATTAACAACAATACATTAGCATTACATTAACAACAATACATTAGCATTATATTAGCAACAATACATTACCATTACATTAACAACAATACATTAGCATTACATTAACAACAATACATTAGAATTAAATCAACAACAATACATTAGCATTAAATTAACAACAATACATTAGCATTACATTAACAACAATACATTAGCATGACATTAACAACAATACATTAGAATTACATTAACAACAATACATTAGCATGACATTAGCAACAATACATTAGAATTACATTAACAACAATACATTAGCATTACATTAACAATACATTAGCATTACATTAACAACAATACATTAGCATTACATTAGCAACAATACATTAGAATTAAATCAACAACAATACATTAACATTACATTAACAACAATACATTAGCATTACATTAACAACAATACATTAGAATTAAATCAACAACAATACATTAGAATTAAATCAACAACAATACATTAGCATTACATTAACAACAATACATTAGAATTAAATCAACAACAATACATTAACATTACATTAACAACAATACATTAGCATTACATTAACAACAATACATTAGGCATTACATTAACAACAATACATTAGCATTACATTAACAACAATACATTAGAATTAAATTACAACAATACATTAGCATTACATTAACAACAATACATTAGCATTACATTAACAACAATACATTAGCATTACATTAACAACAATACATTAGAAATAAATTAACAACAATACATTAGCATTACATTAACAACAATACATTAGCATTACATTAACAACAATACATTAGCATTACATTAACAACAATACATTAGCATGACATTAACAACAATACATTAGCATTACATTAACAACAATACATTAGCATGACATTAACAACAATACATTAGCATGACATTAACAACAATACATTAGCATGACATTAACAACAATACATTAGCATGACATTAACAACAATACATTAGCATGACATTAACAACAATACATTAGCATGACCATTAACAACAATACATTAGCATTACATTAACAACAATACATTAGCATTACATTAACAACAATACATTAGCATTACATTAACAACAAAACATTAGCATGACATTAACAACAATACATTAGCATTACATTAACAACAATACACTAGTTTTTAGTATAAGTTTGTTGGTTCGAAGAAATGTAATGCCGAGCACACATCATTATGTCAAGATAATGGCACTAGCATTTGCTTCATTTAAGAATAGTTTTCAACATCCATCCATCCATTTTCTACTGCTTGTCCCTTTTGGGGTCGGGGGGGTGCTGGAGCTTATCTCAGCTGCATTTGGGCGGAAGGCGGGGTACACCCAGGACAAGTCACCACCTCATCGCAGAGCCAACACAGATAGACAGACAATATTCACACACTAGGAACCATTTAGTGTTGCCAATCAACCTATCCCCAGGTGCATGTCTTTGGAGGTGGGAGGGGCCTATCCCCAGGTGCATGTCTTTGGAGGTGGGAGGGGCCTATCCCCAGGTGCATGTCTTTGGAGGTGGGAGGGTCCTATCCCCAGGTGCATGTCTTTGGAGGTGGGAGGGGCCTATCCCCAGGTGCATGTCTTTGGAGGTGGGAGGGGCCTATCCCCAGGTGCATGTTTTTGGAGGTGGGAGGGGCCTATCCCCAGGTGCATGTCCTTGGAGGTGGGAGGGGCCTATCCCCAGGTGCATGTCTTTGGAGGTGGGAGGAAGCCGGAGTAGAACCCACGCAGTCACGGGGAGAACATGCAAACTCCACACAGAAAGATCCTGAGCCCGGGATTGAACCCTGGACTACACAGGACCTTCGTATTGCGAGGCACATGCACTAACCCCTGTCCCACCTTGCTGCCCATTCTTCAACATATTGAGCAAAATGGTCCATTTTTTTTTTCTACCAAGAAAAGTGCACTTGTTATTAGTGAGAATATACTTACTTTAGGGTAGTTTTGGGTCCATTGAGGTTAGCTAATTTGACTTGTTTTGGAAAGTCTCCACAAGCCGAAATGTCTTGTTGTACAGTATTGCCAGATCATTGTGCTTAGTTCAAATAAAATACCCCTCATTTTTGTATTATTTGTTCCTTGTTTTTGAACATTGACTTGTTGCAGTGCATATTGTGTGTGTGTGTTTGTCCTAATGGGTGTCACCTTTGACCTGTTGCTCCGGGACCCGGGAGTGCCCGGTGGCCTCCGTCACCCCGGGCACAGTGAGACTATGACCCGAGATGTTGGCCATGGTGACACTGTTGCGGTGGATGTACTTGAGGAAAACTTCTGCATTGCGTCTTGCAAGCGTGCAGGCCTGTTGGGTGGAAAGAAGCCAGTAATGGATGTTCCAGCAGGACTGGGGAGTATTACACCTGTACAACACCTTGAGAAAGGCCTCTTTCTGCTCCATGTGTTTGTTGAGCAGTGGCAGGAGATGCTCAGGCGGTCTATCACCGCCCCCACACCAGTCGTCCTCCCTGCGGTACTCCTGTTCCAGACTCTCCAGCACGCCGCACACCTGCACAGAAAAGTCAACACGTAGAAGGTCCATCAAGGCCAAACAAGGCGACACAGTTGCCCAAAGCAGCTTCACACACAAGTGCTTATACACTTTGCAGGAAGTCAAGCTACTGGTGGCCACGCAGGGGCACAAACACAGTGCCTCCACAAAGTATTAACAGCGCATTTTGTTACCTTGCAGCAGGGGTGGACATACTTTCTGCCCTGGTGATTTGGAAGCCAAAGCCGACTGCAAGGAAAGTAACTTATAAATACAGTTTATATACATACAAACCCCGTTTCCATATGAGTTGGGAAATTGTGTTGGATGTAAATATAAACGGAATACAATGATTTGCAAATCCTTTTCAAGCCATATTCAGTTGAATATGCTACAAAGACAACATATTTCATGTTCAAACTGATAAACATTTTTTGTGTGCAAATAATCATTAACTTTAGAATTTGATGCCAGCAACACGTGACAAAGAAGTTGGGTAAGGTGGCAATAAATACTGATAAAGTTGAGGAATGCTCATCAAACACTTATTTGGAACATCCCACAGGTGTGCAGGCTATTTGGGAACAGGTGGGTGCCATGATTGGCTATAAAAACAGCTTCCCAAAAAATGCTCAGTCTTTCACAAGAAAGGATGGGGTGACGGTCAGCACTTTGTAAGCAAATTGTCAAACAGTTTTAGAACAACATTTCTCAACGAGCTATTCCAAGGAATTTAGAGATTTTACCATCTATGGTCCGTAAAATCATCAAAGAGTTCAGAGAATCTGGAGAAATCACTGCACATAAGCGATGATATTACGGACTTTTGATCCCTCAGGTGGTACTGCATCAAAAACAGACATCAGTGTGTAAAGGATATCACCACATGGGCTCAGGAACACTTCATTAAACCACTGTCAGTAACTACAGTTGGTCGCTACATCTGTAAGTGCAAGTTAAAACTCTACTATGCAAAGCCAAACCCATTTATCAACAATATCGCCGGCTTGGCTGGGCCCGAGATCATCTAAGACGGACTGATGCAAAGTGGAAAAGTGTTTTGTGGTCTGATGAGTCCACATTTCAAATTTAAATTTGGAAACTGTGGACGTGGTGTCCCGCGGAACAAAGAGGAAAATAACCATCCGGATTTCTATACGCGCAAAGTTCAAAAGCCAGCATCTGTGACGGTATGGGGGTGTATTAGTGCCCAAGGCATGGGTAACTTACACATGTGTGATGGTATGGGGGTGCATTAGTGCCCAAGGCATGGGTAACTTACACATCTGTGAAGGCACCATTCATGCTGAATGGTCCATACAGGTTTTGGAGCAACATATGTTGTCATCCAAGCAACATTATCATGGACACCCCTGCTTATTGCAGCAAAACAATGCCAAGCCACATGTTACAACAGCGTGGCTTCATAGTAAAAGAGTGTGGGTACTTTCCTGGCCCGCCTGCAGTCCAGACCTGTCTCCCATGGAAAATGTGTGGTGCATTATGAAGCGTAAAATACGACCGGTGGAGAACCCGGACTGTTGAACGACTGAAGCTCTACATAAAACAAGAATGGGAAAGAATTCCACTTTCAAAGCTTCAACAATTAGTTTCCTCAGTTCCCAAACGTTTATTGAGTGTTGTTAAAAGAAAAGGTGATGTAACACAGTGGTGAACATGCCCTTTCCCAACTACTTTTGTCACGTGTTGCAGCCATGAAATTCTAAGTTAATGATTATTTGCAAAACAAAAATACAGTTTATGAGTTTGAACATCAAATATGTTGTCTTTGTAGCATATTCAACTGAATATGGCTTGAAAAGGATTTGCAAATCATTGTATTCTGTTTATATTTACATCTAACACAATTTACCAACTCATATGGAAACTGGGTTTGAATATACAGTATGTATATATATATTAGGGCTGCGAATCTTTAGGTGTCCCACGATTCGTCTTAATATCGATTATTGGGGTCCCGATTCGATAATATATCGATTTCTTTGATTCAACGCGATTCTCAATTCAAAAGCAATATTTTTCCGATTGAAAAGGATTGTGTATTCATTCAATACATAGATTTCAGCAGGATCTACCCCAGTCTGCTGACATGCTAGCAGAGTAGTAGATTTAAAAAAAAAAAGCTTTTATAATTGTAAAGGACAATGTTTTATCAACTGATTGCAATAATGTCAATTTGTTTTAACTATTAAAGGAGCCAAAAATATGACTTATTTTATCTTTGTGAAAACATTGGACACAGTGTGTTGTCCAGCTTATGAGATGCCATGCAAGTGTAAGCCACTGTGACACTATTGTTCTTTTTGATTATTTTTATAAATGTGTAATGATAATGTCAATGAGGGATTTTTAATCACTGCTATGCTGAAATTATAACTAATATTGATACTGTTGTTGATAATATTCATTTTTGTTTCACTACTTTTGTTTTGTTCTGTGTGGTGTTTGTGTCTCCTCTCAATTGTTCTGTTTGTTGCAGTTCTGAGTGTTGCTGGCTCAGCTTTGGTTTTGGAATTGGATTGTATTGTTATGGTATTGTTGTGTAGTGTTTTGTTTGATTGAATAAAAAAATAAATCGATTTAAATAAAAGAGAATTGGTTCTGAACCCAACATGAGAATCACGATTCAAATTCGAATCGATTTTATACACACAAAAATATATATACACACACACATATATATATATATATACACACACACACACATGTACACACATATATGTATATATATATATACAGTATATACACACACACACACATATATATATATATATATATATGTATGTATATATCAATCAATCAATCAATGTTTATTTATATAGCCCTAAATCACAAATGTCTCAAAGGACTGTACAAACCACTACGACTACGACATCCTCGGAAAAACCCACAAAATGGCAAGGAAAACTCACACCCAGTGGGACGTCGGTGACAATGATGACTATGAGAACCTTGGAGAGGACCTATATACATTCAGCAGCATGTATATTGACTTTTATAAACACATTTTAATTTCTCTGCGGCCAAATTCCTTATTAAAACTCATGTCTCGCGGGCCATTCATTCATTTTTGTTCTCAAAATTTTACAGACAATACCTCTTAATGACAATGTGAAATATATTTTTTTTAATTTTGCAAATGTATTTAAAATAAAAATGTAATAAATCACATACTGTAAGTATTGACAGCTATTGCTCGATACATAGTGGATGCACCTTTGGCAGCAATTACAGCCTCAAGTCTTTTTGAGTACGATGCCACCATCTTGGCACACCTGTCTTTGGCTGCTTGGCCCATTCCTCTCACGCTCCATCAGGTTGGATGAGAAGAGTTGGTTTTCATCCAGGATGTCTCTGTACTTTGCTGCATTCATCTTAGTCTAGTCAGGGAGGTGACCAAGGACCCGATGGGGGGTGTCACCCACATCTCTGGTCCTGTCCAAGGTTTCTCATAGTCATTCACATTGACGTCCCACTGGGCTGTGAGTTTTTCCTTGCCCTTTTGTGGGCTTTGAAGCGAGGATGTGGTTGTGGCTTGTGCAGCCCTTTGAGACACTTGTGATTTAGGGCTATAGAAGTAAAGATTGATTGATGCGCATGAATATGTGGTTACACAGGTGCACACCTAATAAGTGTGTATGTGATGCAAAAGCAGGTGCACGTAAAGCCGGACACAAAGTCCTTCAAACAGGAAGTACTGCGTGCATCTTGACAAAGACTTCTCACCTGTTGCGATGTCCTGTAAAAGGCGGCGGAAGCATTGACAAGTTTGAGTCGGTCTTCGATGCGCAGCATCAGTCTCTGCCAGTGCAGCGCCACCGTCTGTGCACATGACCTAACTGCATCTGAATCATTGTGGCCTGATCTGGTAGGATGTCAAAGGTTAATAGCAAAGCAAAACAGGGCTGCTGTGCAAAAAGTAAAGCAGTGACGAACCTGACAAGCAACTCTGCCCTCTGCTGCAGCGCCAGCGCCACCTGGTGGGTCCGCTGCAAGGAGTCAGCGTGGAGGAGAGCCTGGACAAAAGTGAGATGTTCTCTGGTCGGTCGCCATACTAAGCACCACATGGTGCGGTCTGGTCCACTTAGTGTGTGTGTATAACCTCTATGGCCTGTTGGAGACGTTCATGTTCCCTCTGTAACTGTTCAGCTTCGGACAAACAGCTGGAGTTCAACATGCAGGATGACAACATGACCTCACCCTCGGAGATCCACCCCAGAACCTGACACACACACATGGATGTGCACCAGAGGCTTGACCTGCAAGTGTGTGTGCATGAGTTACCTGTTTGACCTGGTTCTGCAGGTGTTTCAGCTGCAGGTTTTGTTCTAGATGTGTGTGTGTGTGATCTGCAATCTGCTGCACTTCCTTCTGTTTGTCCTGCATGAGGTGCTGCAGCTCCTCCACCTGGGAGGAGAGAGCACCATCCACCTCCGACAGCTCAATCCCTGAAATACAGACAGCAGCATGTAGAAGGTAGACTGCACCGCTGCAGTCCATGATGAGTACTGCTGTGCGCTCTTCAGTCACAGTGTGTGTGTGTGTGTGTGCGTGTTTCCATAGCAAAGTCAATGAGCTAGTTTCCATGGGGACCAACTGAGTTTCCATGGCTACCCCCTCCCCATTACCCCCCTCCCCCATCACGACCACCACCTCTCCCCACAATGGTCTGCATGCGACACCAACCACTCTACTCTTGCACATTCTACTCCATCACAAACCTTTAAGAATGGAATTTGACTCGATGTTTGAAAAGTCCGTAACCTTCCATGTACAATTATTGTCATCTCCTGAGTGACACGACTCAAGTAAGGCCTGCAATTCAGTTTTAAGTCTCAGTAGAACATACAAGAATCTGAACTGAACAACTAGACACCGATTGGAGCTACGATTTGTCTCAATATGAGAGGCACTTAAAGAGACTGTAAAAAAAATGATGAACCTAACAATTTGGGATGGATGACCCAAAAAGGTGTGAGTAATGTAATGGCCAAAGAATAAACCAGCAGGCAAAACAGCATCAAAGTATCAAAGTCCAAAGGAAGAACATCCCTTTTCTTCCTTTACTCTTGGTCATTGGGCAGCAATCAATGCAGGAATTCACAAACTTTCTTCACCTTTTATTCCACACCAAGCTGTTCCCAGGCCAACCGTGAGACGTTATCCAAGACCCCAAACTTCAAGCTTACCAAGAAGGTATCCAAAAGCCAGATCAAAATTAGACTTCCTTTTTACTGTCATTCATAGTTGAACTTTACAGTATAGATATGCGGCCTTCTTGACATGGTGTGGCAGAGGTTCTAGTCTGAGTCCAACATGAAGGACTCAGTTGCTCACCATGTTCTTGAAGGGGAGCCCAGACAGACAACCGTGATGATCATAGATAAAGGTGGAGAAGTTGATCTAGTAAACTTAGAGCTTCACATTTTTCAGTCCAATACTGCAAGCACATTACTAACATATCCATCTCTCATTCAATCTCCACAGTCGACAAGAGCTCAAGATATTAAAACAACGAAGCCACACTTTGTCTGCCAATCAGAGGATGAAATACTCCCTAAACGGGATACAGTACATCCTCATGCCACCAAACCAGACCGTCTCCACACCTTAGATGATCCACATACTTGGTGAAAAAGTAGTCCAATGTCTAATGAAAGTCATTTAGACTTCCTGCAGGTTTTGCTCTGATTATATAGGGACCAAAGGGTCCACAGTATGCGTGCTCGTGGAGGAGCCTAATCGGCAACTCCAAGTCAAGAAAACATATGTTGACTGGTTGGGGAGAAGTAAACTGAATCTTTAAGGGACTAATTTCAAACCCACTCTTAAAGAACAAATCAAAAAGGCATAGAGTTCTTTCATCCATTTTGTAGGTTGTATTCTTTCAAAACATGATAGCATGCAATAGATGCTTGGTCCAATGTTGATAGCAATCAGCCAAGGGACTCACCTGTTGCCTGGACCTCAGTAATGTACTGCTGAAGGTCGTGACCTTGCTGGACCACCTCGTAGGTCATGGTATTCATAGCCAGCCTCCGTTCCATGTGCCTGCACAACAATCAAAGTCTGACATTGTCTGAGCTGGTAAATGAGCAAAACATTTGAGAATGGTTGCCTTTAAGTGTAAACAGACTACAGTATTAGTATTTGGAGATACAAGCGGTCTCTCTGCTATTGGTTATGCTTCAAGTTGAGTTCCGAGCCTCCCCGCCTCCCCACATGGCGTAGCTGGTGCGACAGTGCACAGCGTAAAATCCGCTCATAAACGTCCGCTCTCACTTGCTGGCACTAGCTGATACATCGGTAGAGATCGACATTACTTTCGCTCCGACCATTAAAAACCGAACCTTTGGCAGCGGTCCAGCTTCCAGCTGACATTCTTCTCCTGCTGAGGCTTCTTCCCCAACTACCTGCGAACACCTGAAACTGCTCGGGGTGTCCAAGGCGGTCTGTTGCCCAAACCCTGGTGTGATAGAACCCTCCCAGCACATGGCCTGCAAAGTATTCACTCTCCTCCCCCACGCAACAAACGGTGAGAGAGAAGGTAATATGGAATATCAACATTTTTAAAGCCATTACTTTCTGCTATCTTAGCATTATTGAGCAGCCCTCCCTCTTCGGGGACACGGCCTATCAATGTTGGAAGTAAAGGTGCCAACAGGACAGACCAACAATGACCTCATTTTTCCCCTGGCGGCCTCACTACGGTCTGGACTTTCACATTATTAACATTATTTCACATTATTAACATTATTTCACATTGCACAGGTCACCTGGAGGGGCGTCCCCACATCTGTCATTCCCTTCCAAGGTTTCACATTTTACCCTTTGGGTTAAGTTCTTTCTTATCCTTGTGCTTTGTACAGCCCTTTGAGACATTTGTGATTCAGGGCTATATAAATAATCTTTGATTGATTGAAAGTCTTTTTCAGTCTGCTGAAAGTGGTAAATGCTTTAAATGTGTATTATATTATTTAATACAACTACTGTAGTTTTTTGTGGTACTATATTGTTTTTATTGTTTCTTTTAAAAATAAACATGTGAAATGTTAAAATTGTAGTGTTTTGGGGTGGAAGGCAAGCATGGATGAAATTGATTTCAATTGCACGAATGCTTTTGAGATACAAGTGTTGTAAATGATCGGTCATGGAAGGCATTAGGATCATAAAGTGAGGTGCCGCTGCAGATGCAGATTACAGAACGGATCGGCCACAATGCTGGAAGGAGGAGATTGACGCGTAACAATTTAGCTCTTGAAATGTGATTTGTGAAGCCTTAAACTGGTGTGCGGCCACGCTTTCTGAGGCTATATTTAGTACATTTGGAAAGTAGGTGCAAACTGGCACAGTTAAGCACAAACGATGGCAATTGTCGAGAGAAGAAGGCAATCTGTGTGATGACAGATGATGTTCAGTTTTTTCCATATTGGCCCTTTGAATAGGGTTCGTCACTCAGCATGAAAGGAATTACTCGCTGTGCACTTTTTTGCTTGTTTTATTTGGTACTGTAACAGCAGCAGCAGCAGCAGCAGCAATTAGCAGCAGGTAATAACCTAAAAGTAAACATGAACATAACAAAACAATGTATCTGTCTTGAATTATCATAATGTATATAATAGACATGAATTAATCAACTGAACCATATTGTTGTCAACCATGATAAGACATATTATCAATCACTGTGATTTTATCCTAACTTATTCATTTTAGCATTACATTTTATTATCACCATTAATTTATGTCATATAATGTTTTAAATGTGATCAGAATCATTTATAATGTGGCCATGATTCATGGACAAGCATACTAAAACAAAACATAAAACACAGGCGCTCTGTTTGAGCCACACATTACATATTTAAGCAAAACTACATTAGAGAACTACAAATCCCATCAGCCAAACCAGGAAGTAAAGTGCCGGTATTTTCAAACTCAAGCCAAGAATAAACCTACGATCACTCAAATTCAGCCGGACACACAGAAGGTGACAACACTCTAATACAACAGATTTCAATCCGCACATTACTGTGGTTGTAGTCTTTAACTTCATCATTTTGCCGATGTCGTTGAAAAGCTAAAACAGTGCGTGTTTGTCAAACAGCCAGCTGGCCGCACAACAAGCGCCGCGGACTTAGGGAACACACAACAAACAAAAAAGAAAAGAAACGAGCAAGCATGGATTTGAAACAATAGTTCAGTTGATCTAACCAAGAAAAGCGGACATAATAAAATGATCTTACCAGTGTGCTATGCCGTTGACAAAGCACGCTGTATTTTACCAAACGAACAATGACGCCATTTTTAAAAGCTACCCAAGTAGTCACCTGACAGTGGTAGCCACGCCCATGTTAAAACTCCCAAGCAAGTCCGCCATAAATACATATACACATAATAAATCCAACAGATGACGTAGACAGACAATCCATGTTTGTCAGTTCTACCATGAAGACATGGCCTGTTGTCCATCAAGCAATTTGAGTGCTGATTTGGAACAGCTGCCACCAAAATGAGTCAGTATGAACAACATTTATTTAATCCCTTCATCATTCAGATCAGAATGTTGCTGTGTACAAACACCCTGAAAACAATGATCTGATTATGACGTGCATTTTCATGCATTACACCTTACATCGGAATAAATTACTTTGACATGTGCAGAACCTAACATAAAAGGAGAGGTGTGTTATCATTTGTGCTATGGTGCCATCTTCTGGACGAGTTCCTTCACTGCAGGTGCAGAATAAGCAGTGACTTCCACTGTAGACATACTGTACATGGTTTTGTGCATTTCTGCTTGTCTGACTTATCACAGTATTTATCTATCATTTTTTTCCTTCTGTTCACTTCTTTTGTTTAACCTTTCTTTTTGACATGGAGCAGTTCTGTACTTTTTATGTTGTGATTATGTACGGGTTCCGCCGTGTCTTTATGTTACGACATTCTGTGCTATGTGTTTGAGGCTAACAGTTAGCAATTGGAGTAGCTATAAAATTGTGAATAAAACAGCTTGTTAAGATGACAACTGGATCCCTTCTTTTATTATAAAATCGACACATGAAACTCCAGGCCATCGTTGTTTTTTTGCTAGTCTCGTTTTAAAACAACAAAGTCAACAGCATATAACTCTACATCTGGACACGTTGGATTAGGGGAGACAGCCGCAAGACAATCGCTTCATTCCTACTCAGTGGCCGAGTGGTTAGAGTGTCCGCCCTGAGATGGGTGGGTTGTGAGTTCAAACCCCGGCCGAGTCATACCAAAGACTATAAAATTGGGAGCATTTACCTCCCTGCTCGGCACTCAGCATCAAGGCTTGGCATTGGGGTCTAAATCACCAAAAATGGTTCCCGGGCGCGGCCACCGCTGCTGCTCACTGCTCCCCTCACCTCCCAGGAGGTGATCAAGGGTGATGTGTCAAATGCAGAGAATCATTTTTCCACACCTAGTGTGTGTGTGACAATCATTGCTACTTGAACTTTTTATTCCGAGACTATTAAATGTAGTTCCCCTTAACCACCAGAGTATAGCTGACATCAAAGACATGTGCACTCAGGATAATTCCAACCTGAATTTTGGAAGATGTGTTGACTGACTTTCGGCATAAACCACCTGTTTCGATCGGGATCGAATGTTGATCCGAACCCATGTAATCAAGTCTGAATATTCTGAAAGGCGTGTGTACGTGAAGCATTTTTATTCCGTTAAGGCCTTTAATGTGATGAAATGTTCCCATGTGCACATAGCTAAAGTATCTCCTATATGAAAAAACTGCATGTCTTTGCCTCTGAATCATTCCAGCGCGGTATCGTAGTTAGTGCCTTGTTTCTCACACAGCGCACCTTTATCATGCTAAAAAGTCGGAATGCGTTTTGATCGCACAATAGGAGCATTCCTATTTTGCCTAGAAAAGGTGTCGCACACTAAAGTTGTGTGCTTCATGTTCCACAAGATTGCAAAAGTCCATGGCTTGGAACATGATGCCATGGAATTACAGTCCAGGCAAAATCTTCATTGAAATAATGCGGCCTGCACTTGTTATCAATGCAGTCTTACAGATCACCCGCAACACATCCACCGATAGTATGAGCAATTGTATAGCTTGTACAAACTCTTTACAGCTTGTTATTTGGATTCTTAACAGTTTAGTCTTCTGACATCACAAGAAAGTGTTTACCTGTGAATGCGCTGCTGTGCTAACGTAAGCGCGTCTGGGCTAGCTTCAGCTAGCCGTGATTGCTTGTCCTGGTTTGTTTCAGAAAGACGTTTCTCAGCAGTGAAGTCCTGGGATTGTTTCTGGAGCTCCTGCTTCCAAGCATCCATCTCCCCGTTAACCTAGGAAACCACACACATTTATTATGGAACAGTGTAGGGTTTAAGAAAAAAGTAACTATTAAAAAAGATCATCCTTGAAATGATAACAATACATTTAAAGGTTTTTGCAAGGCTGCAATAATACCTCTAGAATGCACTGTTGCAGGATGCGCAGCTGCAGGTAAACATCTAATCGAATCTTCCGTTGATGGAAGAGTTCCTCCAGCTGCACGTGGGACTCTTCCAGCTGCTGCAGCACGGACTCCACGTGGGCCACTGAGCTGCCATGAGGCCTAAAGAAATGTGAGGCACTTGTGATTAACGTCACCTGCATGCACTGAGGTGGAAAGAAATGCCACAAATGCCCATGATTCCTAAACATCTTGGCATGTGCCACCAGTTGAGGGAAACGAGCGCACCTATCTTGGTAAATGATGCTATATTATATTAGGGTCTCTTCTCTACCTTAATTGCAGGATGAGGTCTTCCCCTTCGCGAATAACACTCATGGCAGCTTCCTGTGGGGTTGGAGGCAGGGTTAGTGTGGCAGAGATGTGGTGAGAGGATTAGTGCTGAAGTCAGAGGTCAACTATTACTTGTGTGTTGGTCTGCTGCTGCTGTTGCTGGTTCATGAGTGTCTGCAGCGCCTCCACTGATTCAGAACCAAGGCAGAGGTCAGCTGAGAGCTGCTTTTGGAGCCCCTCCATCCAAGATGACAGCTGTGTGTGTGTGTTGGGGTTATGTATGAGAGAACCAGTTAAAAAATGTGGCCAAGTTGGTTTCGTGCATGACTTTTTACAGACCTCTTTGGTGTGTGTGTAGAAAGACACGGCCAAGTCCAGCAGCGTCTTTCTTTGTTCCACCTTCTGAATGAAGGCCTGCAGGCAAGCACGCACACATATGCATGAACTCATCCATGGCGACTGCTTTTCCGGCATCACACCAATCCACCAGTTAGTTAACCTGCATGCGAAGCTCCAGGTCTCGCGCCGCCTGATAGATTTCTTCCTCCTCGCACTCCCCAGACTGAGCCAGCTGGTCGGCCGCTTCAAGAAGCTTCTCCGCATTAGTATAAGTGTTCTGAAACATACATCAATCACGTCACTCTCCAGGGAAGCATTTGTAACAGAATTAGCAATAGCATTTTACTTTTAGAATTGAATCACCTGGGCAACTTGCTGAAAGTCGTCATGTCGTTTCTGAAGTGCGCGTGCTCGATGCAGCGATTTCCCAACACCACCGTGCTTGTTGAGGAAAACTTCGCCATGCTGCTCCACCCAGTCCAACACCTGCAGTACGCCGGTAGAGGGAGCGGCAGAACATTTGAAAGAGCTTAATAGTCAGAAAGTCAAATGGTGCCGTCATGTAGGCGTCCCACCTGTCTGACGTCCTGTTGAAACACACACAGCTGAAGGTGTTGGTGCAGGCGGAGCTTGCGGTGTTGCCATGCACTCTCCACGTCATGTTGGCCCTGCAGCACACTCAGTTAGTCCACATTTGTCTGTCTAGTCAGTAATGGTTCCACAGAAAGCCAGCAGTACCTGCATCACCTGGTGCAAAACTCCCATGATGCCATGTGTTGTAGCAGCAAAGTTGAGTTGAGGTGACTTGTCATCGGTGTCGCTCAGCGTGCAGCGATTAAGGACATCCAGCAAGGCTTTCCCACTCTCGCTGACCTGCACATACATACCGCTGAGAAGACAGAGCCGCAGACAATGAGACGTTCACACAGACAGATCAACAGGAAGACAAGTACTTGGGTGTAGTTGGCAGAAATCTCCTCATTCAGCTCCTGGTGTTTTTTCACAGCTTCATCCAGTTCAGCTGTTGCTGAGGGCAGCGATGCCTCCGCACAGGTCTGAAGCCACGCGTCCACTTTTGCATGGAACTACAAAACCAAACATGTCAGCCATAAAAGCTGTATTGGCCAGCAGTTCATTATTGATTGGTCACCTGTTCAGCCCCTTGGTGGAAGCCAGTCGCCATGGATAATGTGTTACTACGCTCCTCCAATGCTGCTGTCAGTGACCTCCAGTCTTCCTGGAGCCGTGAAGACACCATGGAAATCCTCTCTGCCCCGTAGTGATGAGCCTCAGCAAGTCTGGCTGCTACGGTAACAACACTGTCCACGTTCACGCTGCCATTCTTCACACACATGCACACAGACAAAGTGAGGTCAGCACAGGTTGAAACACTTCAGATAAGAGGCTGTTGGATGTTTGATGGGCGATGAGCCAAAAAGACGCCAACGAGGAATTGTCAAAAAAAAGCTTTTTTTTGTTTCACAGATTCTCAGACTGGAACCGCAGCTTCCAGGAGAAAGACTATCGGCCAGATGACTTTTCTGCCGTCTTCTTGGACAACTGTCCTTAAATACCTTTTACAATGAAGACAGTTACTCTTTGTCGTTCTATCCGTGGGGCCGCTCAGTCTGGACAACAACTAGTTTGTTAGTACAAATGCGTACAACACTTGGGTGTTGTCACTTTGCTCTATGGAGTGGGGTGACCTCCAACCCCTGATCGTAACTCTTACCAGATGTCGTTATTGTGTTTACACTTCTTTTAAAAATCCAACTGCTCCCCAATGTTCTGGGAGCAATAGCCCCCACTCTCTGGAGATTTTGTGATGGACAAGTACAATTTTGAAGCTATCTAAGGCCATATTTCCTTGGTAGAATAAACCTCTAAAGGATTCTGTGACCAAATACAAACACATGCTAGCTCACAATCATATAGGAAAATGGTACATGGTATAATTCACTTCAAGGGTCACTGACTTCACACCCTTACCATCACGTTGGAGGTGAAGTGCTGGTGTTGGGTTTGCAAGTTGACAGCATGCTGGTGGTTTTGACCTACTTCCACTAGAGTCTGCAAGAACAACTCCTTACTGTGGGCGATCCACTCGGACATCTGCAGTGGACAGGGGGTATGTAATGTAGCATGATTGGGGTCATCGCCATATGACAAACCACATGGGCAAGACTCACCTTTGTGGCGTCCTGCTCAAACAGATGTAACTGCAGTGCTTGGTCAAGGTGAAGCTTTCTGTCACTCCAGCTCTGCAACAGATGACTACGCGCCGCCTGGAGCCGGTCGAGTAGAGACAAAACCTTTGGCGCCACATTTTGGAAATCAGCCCCACCTGACAACCAGCTGCCGGTGCTCCCGAACCCGCTTTCACTCGAGCCATCTCCTTGGGAGAGGCTGAGATGCATGCGCTGAAGCAAGCTCTTTCCTTCTCGGTCATGGGCATCAACTGGCGCTGTAGCAATAGTGTTCCGGAGACGATTGTGTTCGTCAAGGATTCTGTCAGGAAGAGAAAGGTATTGTCAGCATGAAGTGAAGTAGCCTCCTATGCACTTTTGCTGAAATATTTCTTGCCACCCTATTTTGATACTTTCAACTAGAAAGCTAATCGCTACCAGTTAAGAAGTTGCATTCTCACTTGCGGGCCTCGTCAACATCCTGCGGTTCTGGTGTGTTAGTCAGCCCATCCTCCAGCTGGTCCAACTGGGCCAGCAGCTGGATGGCAGCCCCAGAGAACTCCTCCAGACCCAGGCGCAACTCGGTCCACTCCACATGATCATACTCCAATGAACCCCCCAAATCAGACGTCAACTGAGAGGGGTCCACCAACCGGGCCAGACCTTCTACAGACACAAGGCTGGTCTAAAAATATATTTTTAGATTAGTAGACCTTAAAGTAGCATTAATACTAAATTAGTAAGAATGGTACAGTAGTTCTACACTGGTACCTCAAAGCTGAGCTTGGCACTGCCCAGGTTGGTCTTGTGTTTTTGCCAGAATGTGTCAGGTTTGATGAGCAGTGCTGTGTGGATGTTAGAGGAAAAGGACTCCTGCAAAGTCCGTAACACCGGCTTCACACTGTCCCACTTACTGCCACGCATGTCCACCACCACTGTAAACCCTCGTGCACGAACATCCTCGCTGCAGAGACAGACTGGCTAAGCAGAGAAAGATACACAGACAGATGGAAAGACAAAGGACTGCGCACCAGGGTATGGTTGACAGGTATGTAACCAGCCGACTAAGATCTTCCTGTCTTATTCGCTCATGGTTAGTCCTCGCTGGGAAGGTCAAGATTGGCCCTCCTCGTTTGTCCCGTCCGCCTGGAGATTGAACTGGGTCAAGACCAGACCAAATACAGAATTGCACCAAAAGGCAGCGATGAGTGGTGTTACCTGACACAAAGGCCACTTTCTCTCTGAGCACTGTCAGGACATCTCCGGCTCGGACACAGTCTATTTTACTGGAGACTGAAAATTTCAAACACATTGTCAGCAGCTTGAAATATAGATTCTGCATACATTAGTGCCCACAGGCGTGACTTTGGTCTGCTCAATCTTAGGCTTTGTGGCTAACATTAGAGCAGCAAAACCACTTGTTGATGAATAAAGTGTGGGATCTTAAATTGGCAATAAATACTTTTTCAGGCCTTGAAGTCTTGTCTGAAAGACTTGTTAAGAATGACACTGCATGCAGCGCAAGTATTTGAGGGTCAACCATGAAAAGCCTCCATAAGCGACCTGGTTGGTCCATCAGCTGTCGGCTTGAGCAGATATGTCATCAGTAATTGATGTTGGATGTGCACACAGTGTTGAGCCCCAACCAGCTGTTTTTGAAAGGCCTTCAGAGAAAGTCAGAACTCAAGAACCTGATTACACAACAACAATCATGAAGATATATTTCACTCTGACCTTCTATGGCCAATTGCAGTTGAGATATTAAGGAACATGAACATTAAATCCACATTTTGGGGATGACATTTCTCTATAATGTGATTATTGCTCCACCTCCCAAAATAACTTTCATATTTCTGTAATGAGTCAGTTGTCAATTCGCTGAATGTCCCACGGATATCAAGGCTACAGATGCTACATGTTGGGGACGTCTCTGGGCTGCTGACCTGTCTCTGCTAGGGATGGTCTCCTGCTGGCCCCCCAATGGACTGGACTCTCACTATTATGTTAGATCCACTATGGACTGGACTCTCACTATTATGTTAGATCCACTATGGACTGGACTCTCACTATTATGCTAGATCCACTATGGACTGGACTCTCACTATTATGTTAGATCCACTATGGACTGGACTCTCACAATATTATGTTAGATCCACTATGTACTGGACTCTCACAATATTATGCTAGATCCACTATGGACTGGACTCTCACAATATTATGTTAGATCCACTATGGACTGGACTCTCACAATATTATGCTAGATCCACTATGGACTGGACTCTCACAATATTATGTTAGATCCACTATGGACTGGACTCTCACTATTATGTTAGATCCACTATGGACTGGACTCTCACTATTATGCTTGATCCACTATGGACTGGATTCTCACAATATTATGTTAGATCCACTATGGACTGGACTCTCACTATTATGTTAGATCCACTATGGACTGGACTCTCACACTATTATGTTAGATCCACTATGGACTGGACTCTCACACTATTATGTTAGATCCACTATGGACTGGACTCTCACTATTATGCTAGATCCACTATGGATTGGACTCTCACAATATTATGTTAGATCCACTATGGACTGGACTCTCACTATTATTTTAGATCCACTATGGACTGGACTCTCACCATATTATGCTAGATCCACTATGGACTGGACTCTCACAATATTATGCTAGATCCACTATGGACTGGACTCTCACACTATTATGCTAGATCCACTATGGACTGGACTCTCACACTATTATGTTAGATCCACTATGGACTGGACTCTCACACTATTATGTTAGATCCACTATGGACTGGACTCTCACTATTATGCTAGATCCACTATGGATTGGACTCTCACAATATTATGTTAGATCAACTATGTACTGGACTCTCACCATATTATGCTAGATCCACTATGGACTGGACTCTCACACTATTATGCTAGATCCACTATGGACTGGACTCTCACAATATTATGCTAGATCCACTATGGACTGGACTCTCACAATATTATGCTAGATCCACTATGTACTGGACTCTCACAATATTATGCTAGATCCACTCGACATCCATTGCACCGGTTCCCCACATCTGTGGTCCCCTCCAGGGTTTCTCATTGTCCCATTGGGTTGAGTTTTTCCTTGCCCTGATGTGGGATCTGAGCCAAGGATGTCATTGTGGCTTGTGCGGCCCTTTGAGACACTTGTGATTTAGGGCTATATAAGTAAACATTGATTTATTGATTGATTGATTGATACTACATACACCTCAGGACAAATTATAGGAACTAGAAACATTTGGACATCTTTAAAAAATGATGCTTAATGTTTTCAATATTAAAACTAGTCTTTAAAAGTTAAGTTAAAGTTTCAATGAGTGTCACACACACTGGGTGTGGTGAAACGTGTCCTCTGCATGTGAGCCATCCCCAAGATCACCCCCTGGGAGGTGAGGGGAGCAATGAGCAGCAGCAGTGGCTGCAATCGGGAATCATTTGGTGATTTAACCCCAAATTCAAACCCTTGATGCTGAGTGCCAAGCAGGGAGGCAATGAGTGCCATTTTCTGTCCTCAGTCTTTGGTATCCCTCGGCCGGGGTTTGGACTCACAACCTGCCCATCTCAGGGCGGACACTGAGATGTAATAGTAGTGCATGGCCTCATTTTAGCACATTTTTAAATGTCAAGATGTCTTTGTGAAAGATTCGGTGAAAACTGACGTGGTCAAAATTAATAGGTTGAGCTTTAAACACACACTTAAATATTCAATTAGAGTACCACATCTGAGCAAGCAATTAACCCTGAATATTACAAATCATGCATTAGTATCACTTCATGGAAAGATGCTCCTAAACCTTGTTAAGAAGTGATATCGTCATGCCAACAAGTAAGGAAATGAGTGTGCAGCTCGGATTGAAGATAGTAGATACATATCTTGCGTTTCAAATGAACTTATTTAAAACAGGGATCGCATCAACAATTCTGTAGATGTGTCAGTATTAGACATACAGCACATTGGCAGCACTAGTCCCTGGACAAAGTGTCAAATGCCAGCAATTTATAACAAAACAACGCAATGTAATGAAAGCATTACAGTTAATAAATAAAATACAGACCCCAGCAGAGTGAATGTAAGCAGTGTTGCATGCCTACGTACTGTACATGCGTGTGTGCATGGCTACATACTGTACATACATGTGTGCATGCCGACATACTGTACATACATGTGTGCATGCCTACATACTGTACATACATGTGTGCATACCTACATACTGTACATACATGTCTACATGCCTACACACTGTACATACATGTGTGCATGGCTACATACTGTACATACATGTGTGCATGCCGACATACTGTACATACATGTGTGCATGCCTACATACTGTACATACATGTGTGCATACCTACATACTGTACATACATGTCTACATGCCTACACACTGTACATACATGTGTGCATGCCGACATACTGTACATACATGTGTGCATACCTACATACTGTACATACATGTGTGCATGCCTACATACTGTACATACATGTGTGCATACCTACATACTGTACATACATGTGTGCATGCCTACATACTGTACATACATGTGTGCATGGCTACACACTGTACATACATGTGTGCATGCCGACATACTGTACATACATGTGTGCATACCTACATACTGTACATACATGTGTGCATGCCTACATACTGTACATACATGTGTGCATACCTACATACTGTACATACATGTGTGCATGCCTACATACTGTACATACATGTGTGCATGCCTACACACTGTACATACATGTCTACATGCCTACACACTGTACATACTTGTGTGCATGGCTACATACTGTACATACATGTGTGCATGGCTACATACTGTACATACAAGTGTGCATGGCTACATACTGTACATACAGTACAAGTGTGCATGGCTACATACTGTACATACAGTACAAGTGTGCATGGCTACATACAGTACATGTGTGCATGGCTACATACTGCACCTACAAGTGCGCATGGCTACATACTGTACATACAGTACAAGTGTGCATGGCTACATACTGTACATACAGTACAAGTGTGCATGGCTACATACTGTACTTACAAGTGTGCATGGCTACATACTGTATATGCAAGTGTGCATGGCTACATACTGTACATACAGTACAAGTGTGCATGGCTACATACTGTACATACAGTACATGTGTGCATGGCTACATACTGTACATACAGTACAAGTGTGCATGGCTACATACTGTACATACAAGTGTGCATGGCTACATACTGTACATACAAGTGTGCATGGCTACATACTGTACACACAGTACAAATGTGCATGGCTACATACTGTACATACATGTGTGCATGGCTACATACTGTACATACATGTGTGCATGGCTACATACTGTACACACAGTACAAATGTGCATGGCCACATACTGTACATACATGTGTGCATGGCTACATACTGTACATACAAGTGTGCATGGCTACATACTGTACACACAGTACAAGTGTGCATGGCTACATACTGTACATATATGTGTGCATGGCTACATACTGTACATACAGTACAAATGTGCATGGCTACATACTGTACATACATGTGTGCATGGCTACATACTGTACATACAAGTGTGCATGGCTACACACTGTACATACAAGTGTGCGTGGCTACATACTGTACAAGTGTGCATGGCTACATACTGTACATACAGTACAAGTGTGCATGGCTACATACAGTACATGTGTGCATGGCTACATACTGTACCTACAAGTGTGCATGGCTACACACTGTACATACAAGAGTGCATGGCTACATACTGTACAAATGTGCGTGGCTACATACTGTACATACAAGTGTGCGTGGCTACATACTGTACATACAGTACAAGTGTGCATGGCTACATACTGTACATACAGTGCAAGTGTGCATGGCTACATACTGTACATGTGTGCATGGCAACATACTGTACATGTGTGCTTGGCTACATACTGTACCTACAAGTGTGCATGGTTACATACTGTACATACAGTACATGTGTGCATGGCTACATACTGTACATACAGTACAAGTGTGCATGGCTACATACTGTACATACAGTACAAGTGTCCATGGCTACATACTGTACATGGCTACATACTGTACCTACACGTGTGCATGGCTACATACTGTACATACAGTACATGTGTGCATGGCTACATACTGTACCTACAAGTGTGCATGGCTATATACTGTACATACAGTGCATGTGTACATGGCTACATACTGTACATACAAGTGTGCATGGCTACATACTGTACATACATGTGTGCATGCCTACATACTGTACCTACAAGTGTGCATGGCTACATACTGTACATACAAGTGTGCATGGCTACATACTGTACATACAGTACATGTGTGCATGGCTACATACTGTACATACATTACATGCCTACATACTGTACATACAGTACATGTGTGCATGGCTACATACTGTACCTACAAGTGTGCATGGCTACATACTGTACATACAGTACATGTGTACATGGCTACATACTGTACCTACAAGTGTGCATGGCTACATACTGTACATACAGTACATGTGTACATGGCTACATACTGTACATACAAGTGTGCATGGCTACATACTGTACATACAAGTGTGCATGGCTACATACTGTACATACAGTACATGTGTACATGGCTACATACTGTACATACAAGTGTGCATGGCTACATACTGTACATACAGTACATGTGTGCATGGCTACATACTGTACATACAGTACATGTGTGCATGGCTACATACTGTACATACAGTACATGTGTGCATGGCTACATACTGTACATACAGTACATGTGTGCATGGCTACATACTGTACATACAGTACATGTGTACATGGCTACATACTGTACATACAGTACAAGTGTGCATGGTTACATACTGTACCTACAAGTGTGCATGGCTGCATACTGTACATACAAGTGTGCATGGCTACATACTGTACATACAAGTGTGCATGGCTACATACTGTACATACAGTACATGTGTGCATGCCTACATACTGTACATACAGTACATGTGTGCATGGCTACATACTGTACCTACAAGTGTGCATGGCTACATACTGTACATACAGTACATGTGTACATGGCTACATACTGAACATACAAGTGTGCATGGCTACATACTGTACATACAGTACAAGTGTGCATGGCTACATACTGTACCTACAAGTGTGCATGGCTACATACTGTACATACAAGTGTGCATGGCTACATACTGTACATACAAGTGTGCATGGCTACATACTGTACATACAGTACAAGTGTGCATGGCTACATACTGTACCTACAAGTGTGCATGGCTACATACTGTACATACAAGTGTGCATGGCTACATACTGTACATACAGTACATGTGTACATGGCTACATAGTGTACATACAAGTGTGCATGGCTACATACTGTACATACAGTACAAGTGTGCATGGCTACATACTGTACATACAGTACATGTGTACATGGCTACATACTGTACATACAAGTGTGCATGGCTACATACTGTACATACAGTACAAGTGTGCATGGCTACATACTGTACCTACAAGTGTGCATGGCTACATACTGTACATACAAGTGTGCATGGCTACATACTGTACATACAGTACAAGTGTGCATGGCTACATGCTGTACATACAGTACAAGTGTGCATGGCTACATACTGTACCTACAAGTGTGCATGGCTACATACTGTACATACAAGTGTGCATGGCTACATACTGTACATACAGTACAAGTGTGCATGGCTACATGCTGTACATACAGTACAAGTGTGCATGGCTACATACTGTACCTACAAGTGTGCATGGCTACATACTGTACATACAAGTGTGCATGGCTACATACTGTACATACAGTACAAGTGTGCATGGCTACATGCTGTACATACAGTACAAGTGTGCATGGCTACATACTGTACATACAGTACAAGTGTGCATGACTACATGCTGTACATACAGTACATGTGTGCATGGCTACATACTGTACCTACAAGTGTGCATGGCTACATACTGTACATACAGTACAAGTGTGCATGGCTACATACTGTACCTACAAGTGTGCATGGCTACATACTGTACATACAGTACATGTGTGCATGGATGGAGAAGATAAAACTGCAAGGGTGAAGACATGCTGCTAATTCAGCATCTGCCACTTGTGTGTTGCATCATTGCAGAGCAGAAACAAGTCACTGTGTCAAATGTTTCCCTCGCCGTGGTCAAACACAACATTTCTACAACTTGAGAAAAAAGTAGTTTGAGATGAGAAGAAGAAGAAGAAGCCATTGCGATTCCTCCTCATGGAGGTTGGATGTTTGAGGTCATATTGTGGTGGAGGCTCTCCATGGTGGTGAAAATAAAGCCAGCATTGCTCCCACAGCGGCTCAAGGAAAGAAGGGTGAGGCCTTCAATCCTTCAAGTGTTGTGCTTACAGTCAAGCATGGTGGTGAGCCTTTAATGCTGAGGTGACGTTTTGCTACTTCAGGGACAGTAAACCTTGTTCAGGTTCTACGGACCCCCAAGACAGCCGTCACGTGTTGATAATATCAAGAATAACCTCAGGAAGTCTGCTTGCTATCAGTCTAGGTTTGGGTTGTTGTTTGCTCTTCCTACAGGACAATTTGACCTACAACGTACCGGATTTTCCGGACCATAGGGCGCACCGGATTATAAGGCGCACTGCCGATGAATGGTCTTTGTTCGATTTTTTTCATATAAAAGGTGCATTAAAAGGAGTCACATTACTAGGATTATTTCCTAAATGTCAAAGACTTCCTTGTGGTCTACATAACATGTAATAGTGCTTCTTTGCTCAAAATGTTGCATTGATGAGGTTTTACACATCATCCTCAACTCAACTTTCTGACAGTCTCTTCAGTTTTGTGGGCGGGTCTTATTGACGTGCCTCCACTTGGACAGCGTCTTCGCCCCGTCCTCTTTGTTGTAGCGGTGTAGCGTGCAAGGACAGCATTGGAAGAAGTTTCAAAAGATGGAGCTGACTGATTGAATGACATTCAGACTTGACTTCAATCAACAACGGAGCAGCATCTCCTCATCCGTGGCTCACTCGTGCAACAACAACACCCGAAATGTGTCCCGTGTAAAACTGTCCCGTGAAAAACTGTCCCACCGGAACTCTCTAATAAGGGATGTTCCTTGGGTGAATAATGTAAAGTCACTACACTGGTATGTTTTAGTGCTTTCATGGTGAGTTTACTGACAGATCAAAGTAAGAACTTGACACTACTTTATATCAAAAATGGCAAGAGTGGAGGATGAATGTCAAATAACAAGAAGATAGAGAAAAAGAAGAAGCTTATCAACTATGGTGTCTGCAAAGGCTACAAAGGCGGACCTGAGCAATTTTTCAGAATTTATGCAGATCTCAAATACAGATCAGCAGGTACCAGAAAGTAAGAAAAGTTGCTTTTGCATTATATAATGAAACAAAATGCCAGATAATGCACACAGCATAATAATACTCCTATGTTAAAACAGTACAATCCATCAAGCGGTGTGGCTTCGTAGCTTACCAAAGTCCTACTAAAACATTTTGATAGATTTTTGAGCATGTGTGTAGTTGTTTATATTTTTAATGGAACAATGTTGGTGTTGTTTACTTGAGTCGTATTGCAGTCTACAGGTATCTCTTATGTGTGACTGCCATCATATTGCAGTCTACAGGTATCTCTTATGTGTGACTGCCATCATATTGCAGTCTACAGGTATCTCTTATGTGTGACTGCCATCATATTGCAGTCTACAGGTATCTCTTATGTGTGACTGCCATCATATTGCAGTCTACAGGTATCTCTTATGTGTGACTGCCATCATATTGCAGTCTACAGGTATCTCTTATGTGTGACTGCCATCATATTGAAGTCTACATGTATCTCTTACGTGTGACTGCCATCATATTGCAGTCTACATGTATCTCTTACGTGTGACTGCCATCATATTGCAGTCTACACGTATCTCTTATGTGTGACTGCCATCTACTGGTTACACTTATCATTACACCATGTACCAAATAAAATAGCTTCGAGATCGGTAAGCACAACCAGAATCATTTCGTACATTAGGCGTACTGTCGAGTTTTGAGGGGGATTTTAAGTGCGCCTTATTGTGCGGAAAATACAGTACATCAAAATTGGTCAATAACTATTTGGGTGACAGAAAAATCACAGTTTTGGAGTGGATCTTTGAGAGCCCAGAACTCAATCTGTGGAGGGAGTTGAAGGTTAGGGTTCATGCTCAGTCATGTGCCAACTGAATTAAAAACTACCAGAAGACACTAGTTTCAATTGTTATTGAGAAAGGCTAAATGATCGTGGCTAAACGTTGACTAATATTTTTTGCCTTTTTTGTATCTATTGCTTTTATAGTTGGATTTCAGCAAATCAATAACAAATGCTTGTTTGGCCTAATGCAAATGTGGTCTGTTTAGTGCGGACACACACACACACACACACACACACACACACACACACACACACACACACACACACACACACACACACACAATATGACAACTTAGGTTTATGACCTCTTTCATTGAAAATAATATTATTTGGTTCTGATGTGTTCATGCAGTAATTAACATGTCAGCCAATTAGAAGGCAGTTGGAATGAAAGACTGCTCAATGGACAGGTGAGCAGTGAGGTAATGCTCCACACATGGGACAAGCGGTAGAAAATGGATGGGTGTGCATCCATGAGTGACATGAAAGACGGTCACAGATGGGACAAGCGGTAGGAAACGGATGGATGGACAAATGCATGAGAGACAGCCACAGATGGGATAAGCGGTAGGAAATGGATGGATGGACACATGCATGAGAGACGGTCACAGATGGGACAAGCGGTAGGAAATGGATGGATGGATGTGTGCATGAGGGATGGTCACACATCGGGCAAGCGGTAGGAAATGGATGGATGGACGCGTGCATGCATGAGAGACGGTCACAGATGGGACGAGCAGTAGAAAATAGATGGATGGACACACGCATGAGACAGTCACAGATAGGACAAGCGGTAGGAAATGGATGGATGGATGTGTGCATGAGGGACGGTCACACATGGGACAAGCTGTAGGAAATGGATGGTTGACACATGCATGAGAGACAGTCACAGATGGGACAAGCGGTAGGAAATGGATGGTTGGACACATGCATGAGAGATGGTCACAGATGGGACAAGCGGTAGGAAATGGATGGATGGTTGTGTGCATGAGGGATGGCCACACATGGGACAAGCGGTAGGAAATGGATGATGTGTGCATGAGAGACGGTCACAGATGGGACAAGCAGTAGAAAATAGATGGATGGACACATGCATGAGAGACGGTCACAGATAGGACAAGCGGTAGGAAAGGAATGGATGGACGCGTGCACGCATGAGAGACGGTCACAGATGGGACAAGCAGTAGGAAATAGATGGATGGACGCGTGCATGCATGAGAGACAGTCACAGATGGGACAAGCGGTAGGAAAGGGATGGATGGACGTGAGTGTGCATGAGATGGTCACAGATGGGACAAGCAGTAGGAAATAGATGGATGGACGCATGCACGCATGAGAGACGGTCACAGATGGGACAAGCGGTAGGAAATAGATGGATGGACGTGAGCGTGCATGAGATGGTCACAGATAGGACAAGCGGTAGGAAAGGGATGGACGAGCGAGACGGTGAGAGATGGGACAAGCGGTAGGAAAGGAATGGATGAGTGAGACGGTGAGAGATGGGACAAGCGGTAGGAAAGGGATGGATGAGTGAGACGGTGAGAGATGGGACAAGCGGTAGGAAAGGGATGGATGAGTGAGACGGTCACACGCCCTACCTGCGCTCGCCAGGCCGTCCGGGCCTGCTTCTCCTGCTCCATCCACAGTATTCATGGTCAGAGTCCGAGTCCTCCTGCCTAGCTGGCCATGAGGGCGGCTTCACGGCTCCAACACTAGTACTGAGCTAGTAAGGAGGTAAGGTGGTAAGGTGGTAAGGTGGTAAGGTAGTAAGGTAGTAAGGTAGTAAGGTGCCGCCTTGCTAGGATGAGTGGTCTTCGTCAGTGAGCGCGCATCCTGCACCCCCCCCCCCTCCTCCTCCTCCCCTCCCCCTCCTCCTAGGACGGCGACGAGACGACGGCGGGTGATGAAGTTGGGCGTGATGGCGGGCGTCACATGACGTCACATTAGTGAGGAACTAAGGCGCCAGGGTTACTTGATGGTCGGCAGAAGAAGCGCTATCTCCCGCGCCCTCGCGTGACGCCTACGTCACCTCCACGATGATCTTCCTTCCCTGCGTGCGCGAGTGTGTCAGCGCGCAGGCGCACTGAAGGGCTTGCACGGGTGCTGCACCATGCAGGACACATACTACATCCATCCATCCATTTCCTACCGCTTGTCCCTTTTGCTACTACACTGTGTGCTAAATAACCCATACTACACTGTGTGCTAAATAACACATAGTCCACTGTGCTAAATAACACAACACTGTGTGCTAAATAACACATAGTCCACTGTGCTAAATAACACAACACAGTGTGCTAAATAACATATAGTCCACTGTGCTAAATAACACAACACTGTGTGCTAAATAACATATAGTCCACTGTGCTAAATAACACAACACTGTGTGCTAAATAACACATAGTCCACTGTGCTGAATAACACAACACTGTGTGCTAAATAACACATAGTCCACTGTGCTAAATAACACAACACTGTGTGCTAAATAACACAACACTGTGTGCTAAATAACACATAGTCCACTGTGCTAAATAACACAACACTGTGTGCTAAATAACACATAGTCCACTGTGCTAAATAACACAACACAGTGTGCTAAATAACACATAGTCCACTGTGCTAAATAACACAACACTGTGTGCTAAATAACACAGAGTCCACTGTGCTAAATAACACAACACTGTGTGCTAAATAACACATAGTCCACTGTGCTAAATAACACAACACTGTGTGCTAAATAACACATAGTCCACTGTGCTAAATAACACAACACTGTGTGCTAAATAACACATAGTCCACTGTGCTAAATAACACAACACTGTGTGCTAAATAACACATAGTCCACTGTGCTAAATAACACAACACAGTGTGCTAAATAACACATAGTCCACTGTGCTAAATAACACAACACTGTGTGCTAAATAACACACTGTACTAAATAACACAACACTGTGTGCTAAATAACACATAGTCCACTGTGCTAAATAACACAACACTGTGTGCTAAATAACACACTGTGCTAAATAACACAACACTGTGTGCTAAATAACACACTGTGCTAAATAACACAACACTGTGTGCTAAATAACACATAGTCCACTGTGCTAAATAACACAACACTGTGTGCTAAATAACACATAGTCCACTGTGCTAAATAACACAACACTGTGTGCTAAATAACACACTGTGCTAAATAACACGACACTGTGTGCTAAATAACACATAGTCCACTGTGCTAAATAACACAACACTGTGTGCTAAATAACACACTGTGCTAAATAACACAACACTGTGTGCTAAATAACACATAGTCCACTGTGCTAAATAACACAACACTGTGCTAAATAACACATAGTCCACTGTGCTAAATAACACAACACTGTGCTAAATAACACATAGTCCACTGTGCTAAATAACATGTAGTCCACTGTGCTAAATAACACAAAGTCCACTGTGCTAAATAACACAGTCCACTGTGCTAAATAACACAGTCCACTGTGCGAAATAACACAGTCCACTGTGCTAAATAACACAGTCCACTGTGCTAAATAACACACCATGTCACTAAGCTGTGCTACATGTAAATAATCTATCATTTCACACACATATACGACACCGAGGTGGTAAAAAAACACAGCTACATTCCTCAAATGATATTTTTCATTAATTGTACTCAATATTGCTTCTTGTTAACTGCAGCTTGCATCCATCCATTCTTCTACCGCTTGTTAACTGTATAAATACATGTTCAACTACCGCTTGTTAACTGTATAAATACATGTTAAACTACCACTTGTTAACTGTATAAATACATGTTCAACTACCGCTTGTTAACTCTATAAATACATGTTCAACTACCGCTTGTTAACTGTATAAATACATGTTCAACTACCGCTTGTTAACTGTATAAATACATGTTCAACTACCGCTTGTTAACTGTATAAATATATGTTCAACTACCGCTTGTTAACTGTATAAATACATGTTCAACTACCGCTTGTTAACTGTATAAATATATGTTCAACTACCGCTTGTTAACTGTATAAATACATGTTCAACTACCGCTTGTTAACTGTATAAATACATGTTTAACTACCGCTTGTTAACTGTATAAATACATGTTTAACTACCGCTTGTTAACTCTATAAATACATGTTCAACTACCACTTGTTAACTGTATAAATACATGTTCAACTTCCGCTTGTTAACTCTATAAATACATGTTCAACTTCCGCTTGTTAACTGTATAAATACATGTTCAACTTCGGCTTGTTAACTCTATAAATACATGTTCAACTACCGCTTGTTAACTGTATAAATACATGTTCAACTACCGCTTGTTAACTGTATAAATACATGTTTAACTACCGCTTGTTAACTCTATAAATACATGTTCAACTACCACTTGTTAACTGTATAAATACATGTTCAACTACCGCTTGTTAACTGTATAAATACATGTTTAACTACCGCTTGTTAACTGTATAAATACATGCTCAACTACCGCTTGTTAACTCTATAAATACATGTTCAACTACCGCTTGTTAACTGTATAAATACATGTTTAACTACCGCTTGTTAACTCTATAAATACATGTTCAACTACCGCTTGTTAACTGTATAAATACATGTTCATCTACTTCTTGTTAACTGTATAAATACATGTTCAACTACCGCTTGTTAACTGTATAAATACATGTTTAACTACCGCTTGTTAACTGTATAAATACATGTTCAACTACCGCTTGTTAACTCTATAAATACATGTTCAACTACCGCTTGTTAACTGTATAAATACATGTTCAACTACCGCTTGTTAACTCTATAAATACATGTTCAACTACCGCTTGTTAACTGTATAAATACATGTTCAACTACCGCTTGTTAACTGTATAAATACATGTTCAACTACCGCTTGTTAACTCTATAAATACATGTTCAACTACCGCTTGTTAACTCTATAAATACATGTTCAACTACCGCTTGTTAACTCTATAAATACATGTTCAACTACCGCTTGTTAACTGTATAAATACATGTTCAACTACCGCTTGTTAACTGTATAAATACATGTTCAACTACCGCTTGTTAAGTCTATTAATACATGTTCAACTACCGCTTGTTAACTGTATAAATACATGTTCAACTACCGCTTGTTAACTCTATAAATACATGTTCAACTACCGCTTGTTAACTGTATAAATACATGTTCAACTACCGCTTGTTAACTGTATAAATATATGTTCAACTACCGCTTGTTAACTCTATAAATACATGTTTAACTACCGCTTGTTAACTGTATAAATACATGTTCAACTACCGCTTGTTAACTCTATAAATACATGTTCAACTACCGCTTGTTAACTGTATAAATACATGTTCAACTACCGCTTGTTAACTCTATAAATACATGTTCAACTACCGCTTGTTAACTGTATAAATACATGTTCAACTACCGCTTGTTAACTGTATAAATATATGTTCAACTACCGCTTGTTAACTCTATAAATACATGTTTAACTACCGCTTGTTAACTGTATAAATACATGTTCAACTACCGCTTGTTAACTCTATAAATACATGTTTAACTACCACTTGTTAACTCTATAAATACATGTTCAACTACCGCTTGTTAACTCTATAAATACATGTTCAACACTGTTTGTTAAACTGGAGCAATTAAACAATAATAACTAGAAATGCAATAGGAAGCACAAACCTCCAACAATTACTAAGAATTAAATAGGAAGACCCAAACCAACAATAATAACTAGAAACTTTAACCTGGTCAAAGTGGATCAAATGGAGTCCAACCTTGTCAAAGCGGATCAAAAGGAGTCCAACCTTGTCAAAGCGGATCAAATGTAGTCCAACCTTGTCAAAGTGGATCAAATGGAGTCCAACCTTGTCGAAGCGGATCAAATGGAGTCCAACCTGGTCAAAGCGGATCAAATGGAGTCCAACCTTGTCGAAGCGGATCAAATGGAGTCCAACCTTGTCGAATTGGATCAAAAGGAGTCCAACCTTGTCAAAGCGGATCAAATGTAGTCCAACCTTGTCAAAGTGGATCAAATGGAGTCCAACCTTGTCGAAGCGGATCAAATGGAGTCCAACCTGGTCAAAGCGGATCAAATGGAGTCCAACCTTGTCGAAGCGGATCAAATGGAGTCCAACCTTGTCGAATTGGATCAAAAGGAGTCCAACCTGGTCAAAGTGGATCAAATGGAGTCCAACTTTGTCAAAGTGGATCAAGTGGAGTCTATCCTTGTCAAAGTGTTTCAGGCTATTCTGGGAAGTGGTGCCATTCGCGCCATGGACATCTTATATGTAGAAGCAGCATTGGCTGCTGTGATGCTAGAAATCGGGCCGCCATCTTGAAGTGGTGATGAGGAGCCAGCGAGCAGCCTACACTAACAGTTGACAGGTAGAAAACAAAGATGCTAAACTGACAGTTGACAGGTAGGAAACAAAGATGCTAAACTGACAGTTGACAGGTAGAAAACAAAGATGCTAAACTGACAGTTGACAGGTAGAAAACAAAGATGCTAAACTGACAGTTGACAGGTAGAAAACAAAGATGCTAAACTGACAGTTGACAGGTAGAAAACAAAGATGCTAAACTGACAGTTGACAGGTAGAAAACAAAGATGCTAAACTGACAGTTAGTTGACAGGTAGAAAACAAAGATGCTAAACTGACAGTTGACAGGTAGAAAACAAAGATGCTAAACTGACAGTAGACAGGTAGAAAACAAAGATGCTAAGCAGACAGTTGACAGGTAGGAAACAAAGATGCTAAACTGACAGTTGACAGGTAGAAAACAAAGATGCTAAACTGACAGTTGACAGGTAGGAAACAAAGATGCTAAACTGACAGTTGACAGGTAGAAAACAAAGATGCTAAACTGACAGTTGACAGGTAGAAAACAAAGATGCTAAACTGAAAGTTGACAGGTAGAAAACAAAGATGCTAAACTGACAGTTAGTTGACAGGTAGAAAACAAAGATGCTAAACTGACAGTTAGTTGACAGGTAGAAAACAAAGATGCTAAACTGACAGTTGACAGGTAGAAAACAAAGATGCTAAACTGACAGTAGACAGGTAGAAAACAAAGATGCTAAGCAGACAGTTGACAGGTAGGAAACAAAGATGCTAAACTGACAGTTGACAGGTAGAAAACAAAGATGCTAAACTGACAGTAGACAGGTAGAAAACAAAGATGCTAAACTGACAATTGACAGGTAGAAAACAAAGATGCTAAACTGACAGTTGACAGGTAGAAAACAAAGATGCTAAACTGACAGTTGACAGGTAGAAAAAAAAGATGCTAAACTGACAGTTGACAGGTAAAAAACAAAGATGCTAAAGTTACAGTTGACAGGTACAAAACAAAGATGCTAAAGTAACAGTTGACAGGTAGAAAACAAAGATGGTAAATTGACAGTTGACAGGTAGAAAACAAAGATGCTAAACTGACGGATGACAGGTAGAAAACAAAGATGCTAAACTGACAGTTGACAGGTAGAAAACAAAGATGCTAAACTGACAGTTGACAGGTAGAAAACAAAGATGCTAAACTGACAGTTGACAGGTAGAAAACAAAGATGCTAAACTGACACTTGACAGGTAGAAAAAAAAGATGCTAAACTGACAGTTGACAGGTAAAAAACCAAGATGCTAAACTGACAGTTGACAGGTAGAAAACAAAGATGATAAACTGACAGTTGACAGGTACAAAACAAAGATGCTAAACTGACAGTTGACAGGTAGAAAACAAAGATGCTAAACAGACAGCTGACAGATCGATAACAAATATGCCAAACTGACAGTTGACAGGTAAAAAACAAAGATGCTAAAGTGACAGTTGACTGGTACAAAACTAAAATGCTAAAGTGACAGTTGACAGGTACAAAACAAAGATGCTAAAGTAACAGTTGACAGGTAGAAAACAAAAATGCTAAACTGACAGTTGACAGGTAGAAAACAAAGATGCTAAACGGACAGTTGACAGGTAGAAAACAAAGATGCTGAACAGACAATTGACAGGTAGAAAACAAAGATGCTAAACTGACACTTGACAGGTAGAAAACAAAGATGCTAAACTGACAGTTGACAGGTAGAAAACAAAGATGCTAAACTGACAGTTGACAGGTAGAAAACAAAGATGCTAAACTGACAGTTGACAGGTAGAAAACAAAGATGCTAAAGTGACAGTTGACAGGTAGAAAACAAAGATACTAAACTGACAGTTGACAGGTAAAAAACAAAGATGCTAAACTGACAGTTGACAGGTAGAAAACAAAAATGCTAAACAGACAGTTGACAGATTGATAACAAAGATGCTAAACTGACAATTGACAGGTAGAAAACAAAGATGCTAAAGTGACAGTTGACAGGTAGAAAACAAAGATGCTAAACTGACAGTTGACAGGTAGAAAACAAAGATGCTAAACTGACAGTTGACAGGTAGAAAACAAAGATACTAAACTGACAGTTGACAGGTAAAAAACAAAGATGCTAAACTGACAGTTGACAGGTAGAAAACAAAAATGCTAAACAGACAGTTGACAGATTGATAACAAAGATGCTAAACTGACAATTGACAGGTAGAAAACAAAGATGCTAAAGTGACAGTTGACTGGTAGAAAACAAAGATGCTAAACTGACAGTTGACAGGTAGAAAACAAAGATGCTAAACTGACAGTTGACAGGCAGAAATCAAAGATGCTAAACTGACAGTTGACAGGTAGAAAACAAATATGCTAAACTGACAGTTTGCATGTAGAAAACAAAGATGCTAAAGTGACAGTTGACAGGTAGAAAACAAAGATGCCAAAGTGACAGTTGACAGGTAGAAAACAAAGATGCTAAACCGACAGTTGACAGTAGAAAACAAAGATGCTAAACTGACAGTTGACAGGTAGAAAACAAAGATGCTAAACCGACAGTTGACAGTAGAAAACAAAGATGCTAAACTGACAGTTGACAGGTAGAAAACAAAGATGCTAAACTGACAGTTGACAGTATAAAACAAAGATGCTAAACTGACAGTTGACAGGTAGAAAACAAAGATAGTGTTCAGTGTTTACCTGCTCAAATGAGCAGAGTCAAATGAACATAGGAATCGGGAGATTACTTTTGACAAGTAAGATTTAACATTAATGTACTATTGGTTGTTTTTTGTGAAAATAATATTAGCACAGAGTTGAGAAGAAGGAAAAATCTTCAACAGTACTGAAATCCTAGCCGCTAGCAAACAAGAGTAGGACAATAAGAGAATTGCTTGTCAATAAAAATAATTACATTAAAAAATGTCATACTTCCATCCATCCATCCATCTTCTACCCGCTTGTCCTTTTTGAGGTTGCGGGGGGTGCTGGAGCCTATCTCAGCTGACTAAGATGATCGAAGTTGAAATAAATGATGAAGATTAAGATTGTAAAAGCCAACAGAGGTAAAAGTTAGGACCACAGTCCAGATTGTGTAGGGGGGTGAGGGTACATATAAATACATATAAAACAATCACTGTCAACATGATCATTTAAGGGAAGAATGTAAGACAAAATATCAATACAAAGTGTCAAGACAGAATAAAATCTCTGCTGCTGCAGCAACAGAGATACAGTCTAAAAGATATATAGATATCTAATGTAGGCACCAGCGCCCCCTGCCACCCCAAAGTGAATAAGCGGTAGAAAATGGATGGATGTTTTCATACATTGTTTATGTAGGACATATATATATATATATATATATATATATATATATATATATATATATATATATATATATATATATATATATATATATATATATATATAAATAAATATATATATATATACATACATATATATATATATATACACACATACATATACATATATATATACATATATATATATATATATATATATATATATATATATATATATATATATATATATATATATACACACATACATATACATATATATATATATATATATATATATATATATATATATATATATACATACACACCTGTGTATTGGTTGGGACATCCCTGCGCTGCTGATCCGCCGCCGCTTGTGATGGTTTCCTGCTGGCTCCACTGTGGACGGGACTCTATCTGCTGTGTTGGATCCACTTTGGACTGGACTCTCACGGTTGTGTTGGATCCGCTATGGATTGAACTTTCACAGTATCGTGTTAGACCTGCTCGACATCCATTGCTTTCGGTTCCCCTAGAGGGGGAAACCCACATATGCGGTCCTCTCCAAGGTTTCTTATAGTCATCATTGTCACCGACGTCCCACTGGGTGTGAGTTTTCCTTGCCCTTATGTGGGCTCTACCGAGGATGTCGTTGTGGTTTGTACAGCCCTTTGAGACACTAGTGATTTAGGACTATATAAATAATCATTGATTGATTTATAACCTAATCATATTGTTTCTTCAATTTAAAAATATCTGACCGTTTTATCCCCCTTCTCTGGGATTATATTCCCAGTTTTGATCTGGTCACTTATAGCATAAAATAATATTCTATTACTGTCAAGCAAACTATGAATAATAAAGCATGTGTCCTTTATCATAGCTGCACGTATGACAAATAGTGTGTGAAAATGAGCGGTATTGAGTGAAGTAAGATGAATGAAATGTGCAGACACTTCATTGCTCTGACAAATGAATTGCACTTAGTGGAGAGGATCACCACTCCAAGATGGCGGCCCCGCGTCTCGCCAGTAGCGCTCCATGCTGCGTCCCCTTGCAACATGTCACCACCTAATCGTGTATTAGCACCACTGCCGGACTACTTTAAACTTATTTCAACTCTTCAGCACACAACAAAACAACAACAAAGAAGATATTAAATCATTGTGGAGAAGAGCAAAATAATATACCGATACACGATAAATTAAAATAATAATAAACCGCAAAAAGTGTTGGAAAACATGTGTTTTTTTAGTACGTAAAATTCCATTCTGTTTTTTTTAAGGCGGTCTGTCGTAACGTTTTTAGCATTCACGCTGACATTGTGAGTTGTTGTATTAGTGTTCCTAAAAACAGACATACTGCCCCCCAGATACATTTGTGTTTCCTAAAACTGGCCCCCGAGTCTAAATAATAGCCCAGGCCTGCCATAAACGGCATATTTATACAATACATCACCTCCATGTTAAATACATGTTTTCACGGGAAGGAGAAACGTATTTTGAAGGTTTGGCGGCAGTAATCTTGTCTACTTGCTTTCCTTTTCTTTCCGTGACATATTTCGCCGGTGTTGAAAGTGCCTTGACGTCATGAGTCATGGAGTCATGGAGTCATGGAGTCAAGGAGTCATGATGCCAAGTCCGCCGGGTCCATTCACGTCACACACCTCACCTTCGACAATGAAGACCCTCCTAATAAAAAAATAAATAAATAAAAAAGACCCTCCAAATGAACAGCGCGCGAGATGCATACGTCACCGGAACCGGAAACTGCGCTGTTTGAATCCAGGCTTACATTTGTTCCGCTCTTGTTTCTCGGGGAATGTTTTGAAAGAGGCGCATTGAAAGGAGCAGGAAGTGTTGAGGTCGCCTGCCTGCGGACCACAAGGTAACAAGTTCGTCCAAATAACCTTCACCAAAAGCTGTTAATCACACATTGTTTCTGTCACTGGACACACATACTTACTGGCTGCTCTTTACAGCCTTGCAAATAACCTTCACCGAGCTCCTTTCACAAACCTAAGCTTTGGAATTGTTAGTTCAACCAAGCACGCACTTGGATTCATATTGTTGTTGATGAATGATTGTAAAGGTCATACTATTGTTGATGAATGATTGTAAAGGTCATACTATTGTTGATGAATGATTGTAAAGGTCATACTATTGTTGATGAATGATTGTAAAGGTCATACTATTGTTGATGAATGATTGTAAAGGTCATACTATTGTTGTTGTTAATGAATGATTGTAAAGGTCATAATGTTGTTGATGAATGATTGTAAAGGTCATACTATTGTTGATGAATGATTGTAAAGGTCATACTATTGTTGATGAATGATTGTAAAGGTCATACTATTGTTGATGAATGATTGTAAAGGTCATACTATTGTTGTTGTTAATGAATGATTGTAAAGGTGATACTATTGTTGATGAATGATTGTAAACGTCATATTGTTGTTGATGAATGATTGTAAAGGTCATACTATTGTTGATGAATGATTGTAAAGGTCATACTATTGTTGATGAATGATTGTAAAGGTCATACTATTGTTGATGAATGATTGTAAAGGTCATACTATTGTTGATGAATGATTGTAAAGGTCATACTATTGTTGATGAATGATTGTAAAGGTCATACTATTGTTGATGAATGATTGTAAAGGTCATAACATTGTTGATGAATGATTGTAAAGGTCATACTATTGTTGATGAATGATTGTAAAGGTCATACTATTGTTGTTGTTAATGAATGATTGTAAAGGTGATACTATTGTTGATGAATAATTGCAAAGGTCATATTGTTGTTGATGAATGATTGTAAAGGTCATATTGTTGTTGATGAATGATTGTAAAGGTCATACTATTGTTGATGAATGATTGTAAAGGTCATATTGTTGTTGATGAATGATTGTAAAGGTCATACTATTGTTGATGAATGATTGTAAAGGTCATACTATTGTTGATGAATGATTGTAAAGGTCATACTATTGTTGATGAATGATTGTAAAGGTCATAATATTGTTGATGAATGATTGTAAAGGTCATACTATTGTTGATGAATGATTGTAAAGGTCATACTATTGTTGTTGTTAATGAATGATTGTAAAGGTGATACTATTGTTGATGAATAATTGCAAAGGTCATATTGTTGTTGATTAATGATTGTAAAGGTCATATTGTTGTTGATGAATGATTGTAAAGGTCATACTATTGTTGATGAATGATTGTAAAGGTCATATTGTTGTTGATGAATGATTGTAAAGGTCATACTATTGTTGATGAATGATTGTAAAGGTCATACTATTGTTGTTGTTAATGAATGATTGTAAAGGTGATACTATTGTTGATGAATAATTGCAAAGGTCATATTGTTGTTGATGAATGATTGTAAAGGTCATATTGTTGTTGATGAATGATTGTAAAGGTCATATTGTTGTTGATGAATGATTGTAAAGGTGATACTATTGTTGTTGTTGATGAATGATTGTAAAGGTGATACTATTGTTGTTGTTGATGAATGATTGTAAAGGTCATACTATTGTTGATGAATGATTGTAAAGGTCATACTATTGTTGATGAATAATTGCAAAGGTCATATTGTTGTTGATGAATGATTGTAAAGGTCATATTGTTGTTGATGAATGATTGTAAAGGTCATACTATTGTTGATGAATGATTGTAAAGGTCATACTATTGTTGATGAATGATTGTAAAGGTCATGTTGCTGTTGATGAATGATTGTAAAGGTGATACTATTGTTGATGAATAATTGCAAAGGTCATATTGTTGTTGATGAATGATTCTAAAGGTCATGTTGTTGTTGATGAATGATTCTAAAGGTCATACTATTGTTGTTGAATGATTGTAAAGGTCATGTTGTTGTTGATGAATGATTGTAAAGGTCATATTGTTGTTGATGAATGATTGTAAAGGTGATACTATTGTTGATGAATAATTGCAAAGGTCATATTGTTGTTGATGAATGATTGTAAAGGTCATATTGTTGTTGATGAATGATTGTAAAGGTCATACTATTGTTGATGAATGATTGTAAAGGTCATACTATTGTTGATGAATGATTGTAAAGGTCATACTATTGTTGATGAATGATTGTAAAGGTAATACTATTGTTGATGAATGATTGTAAAGGTCATGTTGTTGTTGATGAATGATTGTAAAGGTAATACTATTGTTGATGAATGATTGTAAAGGTAATACTATTGTTGATGAATGATTGTAAAGGTCATGTTGTTGTTGATGAATGATTGTAAAGGTAATACTATTGTTGATGAATGATTGTAAAGGAAATACTATTGTTGATGAATGATTATAAAGGTCATGTTGTTGTTGATGAATGATTGTAAAGGTCATATTGTTGTTGATGAATGATTGTAAAGGTCATACTATTGTTGATGGATGATTGTAAAGGTCATATTGTTGTTGATGAATGATTGTAAATGTCATATTGTTGTTGATGAATGATTGTAAAGGTCATACTATTGTTGATGAATGGTTGTAAAGGTCAAACTGTTGTTGATGAATGGTTGTAAAGGTCAAACTGTTGTTGATGAATGATTGTAAAGGTCATGTTGTTGATGAATGATTGTAAAGGCCATACTATTGTTGATGAATGATTGTAAAGGTCATATTGTTGTTGATGAATGATTGTAAAAGTCTTATTGTTGCTGATGAATGAGTGTAAAGGTCACATTGTTGTTGATGAGTGATTGTAAAGGTCATGTTGTTGATGAGTGATTGTAAAGGTCATATTGTTGTTGATTAATGATTGTAAGGTCATATTGTTGTTGATTAATGATTGTAAAGGTCATACTATTGTTGATGAATGATTGTAAAGGTCATGTTGCTGATGAATGATTGTAAAGGTCATATTGTAGTTGATGAATGATTGTAAATGTCATATTGTTGTTGATGAATGATTGTAAAGGTCATACTATTGTTGATGAATAATTGTAAAGGTCATATTGTTGTTGATGAATGATTGTAAAGGTCATACTATTGTTGATGAATAATTGTAAAGGTCATATTGTTGTTGATGAATGATTGTAAAGGTCATATTGTTGTTGGAACATGCATTGATCAATTTAATAAGAAAATGTTCGAGTTATATGAAAAATATAATGATAAGATGATCTTGATTTGTGGTGACTTTAACATTGATTTGATGAAATATAATGATCACATGAAAACCACTGATTTTGTTAATCTTATGTTTAGCTTGAGTTTCTTTCCACTAATTGTAAAACCTAGCAGAATAACAAAGGACAGCCTAACATTAATTGATAATATGTTTATAAATGTATTTGATGGGAAGAGAAAAAGTGGACTATTAGTGACTGATGTAAGTGATCACTTGCCTGTTTTTACAGTGATCCAAATGAACAACGAGCCAAACTTACACACAAAAAGACAAATAAATAATTTTGTTAGAATAAAATCACCAGAAGCAGTTAATGCATTCAAAGCTGATCTTTTAAATCAAGACTGGCAAAATGTTTTTGTGGAGGATACTAATGAAGCATACGATACATTCCTGGATATATTTCTGACACTTTATGACCATCATTGTCCATTGAGAGAATATAAGCAAAATACTAAAACGAGGGAAAAACCATGGATAACAAGGGGTTTAGTAAAAGCCTGTAAAAAAAAAAAAGACTTTACAAGGAATTTATTAAGAATCGAACAAAGGAAAATGAGGACAAATATAAAAAGTATAAAAACAGATTGACATGTATCATGAGGCTGCAACAAAAAAACTATTATGAACAATTGCTGCATAAACATAAAAATAATATCATTGAAACCTGGCATGTGCTTAATACTATGATTAAAAAATCTAGCAATAAGGACTTTACAGCATATCTGGTAAAAGATGACAACTCAATTATTGAAAATATAGAAGAAATAGCTGAGGAATTCAATAAGTTTTTTGTGAATGTTGGCCCAAATTTGGTAAAAAATATTAATTTAAAAATGAAGCATGAGAAAAAGTTAAAGCCTGTATCTCACATAAACAATTCAATGTTTCTTGGTGGAGTTTGTGAAAGTGATGTGTCAGAAGTGGTCAGAAAGTTTAAAAATAAAAAAATCTGTCGATGGTAACAAGGTGGATATGTCACTTGTCAAAGAAGTGATGGATTGTGTCCTGAAGCCGTTTACTTATATATGCAATAAATCTTTATCAACTGGAATTTTTCCTGACAAAATGAAAATCGCAAAAGTTATTCCAATTTATAAAAATGGTGATAAACATATGGTCTCAAATTACAGACCTGTGTCCTTACTACCTCAATTTGCAAACATTCTTGAAAAATTATTTGTAAATAGACTTGATAAGTTTATTGACAAACATGAGCTATTGAATGAGCATCAGTGTGGCTTCAGGAGTAATCGATCTACATCCCGAGTAGTGATGGACTTTGTAGAAAACATAACTACAGCAATAGAAACCAAGCAACACACCATTGGAGTATTTATTGACTTATGTAAAGCTTTTGACACAATCCATCATTCCTTACTTCTGCAGAAATTGGAAAAATATGGCATAAGAGGTGTTTCGCAACAGTGGTTAAGTAGTTATTTAAGTAACAGATCTCAATATGTGGAAATGAATAAGACTAAATCACAGCCAAGAAGAGTAACTTGTGGGGTTCCACAAGGCTCGGTATTGGGACCTAAGTTATTTATACTCTACCTAAAGGATATTTGTTCAGTATCTAATAAATTGAAATGTATTATGTTTACAGAGTATACAAATGTTTATTGTTCAGGAGAAGACTTGAAGGAAGTGTTGAGGATAATAGAGGTTGAGTTAATTCAGCTAATAAAGTAGTTTGATATTAATAAGTTATCATTAAATGATAAGAAAACTAAATTTATGGTGTTTAGTGGTGCAAGGACAAATTGTGAAGCTAAATTAAAATTAAATCAAGTGGAAATTGATTGAGTATTTGAAACTAAATTCTTGGGAATAATAATTGATCATAAACTGTGTTGGAAACCGCATATTGAATATATAAAAGGAAAAATATCCAAATCTATTGCTATTCTTTTTAAAGTAAGACACATGCTGAATAAGACATGCCTGCACATGTTGTATTATTCTTTTATGTTTCCATATTTAACGTATTGTGATGAAATTGAGGGAAATGTTTATAAAACAAACATAGACCCAATAATAAAACTTCCAAAAAGGGTCATTAGAATAATACACAAAGCCTGCTACTATGAACATACCAATCCATTATTTATAAGTTCAAATGTGTTAACATTTTCAGACATTGTGTTTTTAAAAAAACATGGAAATTATGTTTGGAGTAAAGAACAACAGCCTTCCAGCTTGTATTCTCAGGCTATTTCATTTAAGAGGAGAAATCTATAATTTACGGGGGATATCAATTTTTGAAATAGGTAAGGCGAGAACAAACAAATATAAAATACAAATGTATTACAGTTTTAGGAATTAAATGGTGGAAGAAGCTCAGTGATGAGCTAAAGACATGCACTTCTTTGGTAAGGTTTAAGAAAACATTGAAAGGTGAAATAATTGAAAATTATAAAATATAGTAACAATTACTTTCATCCCATTGATTTTTGATGTTTTTTTCTTTTAACGTTGATGTTCCAGGCAATCTAATCTTCTGTGAAGGTATAGGATAGGCAAATATAAGCTTTGGCTTCAGCCTATTCCTTTTTGGTCATTCTTTTTCTTTTCTTTCGTGTGTAAATTCGCATTATTGTATACATATAACATGTACTGTAAAACTGATCACACAAAATGGTTGATTGATTTGATTGATTATATGACAGAAATAAACTTATTTCATTCATTCATTCATTCATTCATACTATTGTAATGAATGATATTAAAGGTCATGTTGTTGATGAATGATTGTAAAGGTCATACTATTGTTGATGAATGATTGTAAAGGTCGTATTGTTGTTAATAAATGATTGTAAAGGTCATACTATTGTTGATGAATGATTGTAAAGGTCGTATTGTTGTTAATAAATTAATAAATGATTATAAAGGTCATACAATGTTTGATGAATGATTGTAAAGGTCATACTATTGTTAATGAATGATTGTAAAGGTCATACTATTGTTGATGAATGATTGTAAAGGTCATGTTGTTGATGAATGATCGTAAAGGTCATATTGTTGTTGATGAATGATTGTAAAGGTCATATTGTTGTTGATGAATGATTGTAAAGGTCTTATTGTTGTTAATGAATGATTGTAAAGGTCATACTATTGTTGATGAATGATTGTAAAGGTCATGTTGTTGATGAATGATTGTAAAGGTTATATTGTAGTTGATGAATGATTTTAAAGGTCATGTTGTTGATGAATGATTGTAAAGGTCATACTATTGTTGATGAATGATAGTAAAGGTTATATTGTAGTTGATGAATGATTTTAAAGGTCATGTTGTTGATGAATGATTGTAAAGGTCATACTATTGTTGATGAATGATAGTAAAGGTCATGTTGTTGATGAATGATTGTAAAGGTCATATTGTTGTTGATGAATGATTGTAAAGGTCATGTTGTTGATGAATGATTGCAAGGGTCATACTATTGTTGATGAATAATTGTAAAGGTCATATTGTTGTTGATGAATGATTGCAAGGGTCATACTATTGTTGATGAATAATTGTAAATGTCATATTGTTGTTGATGAATGATTGTAAAGGTCATATTGTTGTCGATGAATGATTGTAAAGGTCATACTATTGTTGATGAATGATTGTAAAGGTCATGTTGTTGATGAATGATTGTAAAGGTCATACTATTGTTGATGCATGATTGTAAAGGTCATGTTGTTGATGAATGATTGTAAAGGTCATATTGTTGTTGATGAATGATTGTAAAGGTCATATTGTTGTTGATGAATGATTGTAAAGGTCATACTATTGTTGATGAATGATTGTAAAGGTCATGTTGTTGATGAATGATTGTAAAGGTCATATTGTAGTTGATGAATGATTGCAAAGGTTATACTATTGTTGATGAATAATTGTAAAGGTGATATTGTTGTTTATGAATGATTTTAGAGGTCATATTGTTGTTGATGAATGATTGTAAAGGTCATACTATTGTTGATGAATGATTGTAAAGGACATATTGTTGTTGAATGATTGTAAAGGACATATTGTTGTTGATGAATGATTGTAAAGGTCATACTATTGTTGATGAATGATTGTAAAGGTCATATTGTTGTTGATGAATGATTGTAAAGGTCATACTATTGTTGACGAATGATTGTAAAGGTCATATTGTTGTTGATGAATGATCATAAAGGTCATATCGGGCGAGGGCGTATACGTATGTGACGTTTGAGGTGACAGACAGTATGTGACGTGTGTAAGAACCTGCGCTTATACTCTGTGAGAAGGAGACACAAGAAGGAGTGGGAAAGGCCTGTAGTGTAATGCCCGCAGCTAAAAACAACTGCGTGAGAACCTATACTCGGATATTACGATATAGTCATTTTCTATATCGCACAGAGACAAACCCGCGATATATCGCGTATATCGATATATCGCCTAGCCCTAGCAGAAATGTTACAATATGTTACTGCGTATCTCAGCAGCCAAGTTGGGAGTTTTGAAATGGTACTGTTGTCACCCATACATCCAT
>NW_026907183.1:0-85458 GCF_033978795.1 Nerophis ophidion | reverse complement strand
GTTTACAGGAATTTGGTAGTGGAGGCCCCCAACAGAGACCCCAGAGGGACCCACACAAGGCAAGGCGCCAACCCAGCGACGGGGGGGAGGCACGGGCTGATTAGGTTTAGAGGAGGGTGTGAAAAATAGAGAGATAGAGAGAGAGAGAGAGAAAGAAAAAGGGGGGGAGGGGTGTGTGCACTGTCCATCTATCCCCCCGCCAAGGTGACGCCCCGCCAAACACGGGAACCCCCGAGGACCCTGCAAGAGGCACATCAACACATAAGGGCAGGTCAGACATATGCAAATGAGCCAAAATAGTGCAAATCAGACATATGTAGGTGAGACACATTTTTTCACCTGTTTTGTCACAATAATTTTACCAGATTGTTTACTGGAGTAGGGCACCCCATGTGGGATAGGCCAGTCCACTGTCGGAACCACCGTGTCAGCACATCGGTGAGGTCGGTGCTGGGCTGTCGCTCTGGTTCGACAGGGATGGTGTACGAGCTGTATTCAGGAGGCCGGATGAGTTCAGCACTCGTGCGCTTCAACCTCTCCGTCCCAAGTCGCCTGCAGGTGGGAGGGGGTTCATTATAAGTCCGGTTTCGTACCTGGGGGGGCCGGGGTCCCACGGTCCAAGGTCTCCGGTCGATCACGGGACGTCTGCAGGGTAACCCTTTACTGCCGTATTCTTGCGTCACAGAAGGGGGGCAGGTAGCCTCAGCGTGTATCGTGGACGGTTGTGGAGTCGTGGGAACAGCCGGTGCCGCGCCGGTAGAAGGACGGAACTCGCCATGGATCTCCGCCTGGGCCCGAGGTTTCGGGGATGGATCGGGGGGAGTCGCCGGTGTGACGTCATCGGTCGGTCCTGATGGTGTTGCTCGTCCTGCGTCATCCTGGTCTCCAGTCGTGGTAGCCATGTGGGGGTCAGGTGACACCAGCGAAGTGATTTGGGTCTCCGCATGTTTTAGGGTGTCAAGAGTCAATTTTGAGCCCAACTTTTTCTTGGCCCAATTGGAAGCGATGAAGAAAGCGGACCTCCATTTTGAATCAATTTGGGTGGTCAGTTTGTCCATTTCAATTTTTATGGAATTTAAATAATGCTTCCTTAATATGCCAATTGTTGTGTCAGCCCAATTGTTTGCATTCACTGAGATCAAAGCCTGCGTGCCGGCATTGTTTTGTGCAGGCTTGATCATGATAGTCAGTGTTTGAACCATTCTTTTGATGGTTGGTGGCCAATTATGATTTTTAATATTTTTTTGATGATGCATCATAATTATGATGTTTTGCATGCATCTAGTTTGGAGGCCAAAATGATTGTCTTGGGGGCTACCTCCCTGTGGTGTTCTGTAGCCTAAATGGCCGCTCTTGTGTGGCCCAGAGTGAGAGTCAGGACCATGTGGTTGTGGGCTAACAGTTAGCATTAATGGCGGCCGTCCGAATGGCATGGCCTGGGTCGATTGATTTGACCCAAATAGCGGCTGCATCCGCACAAATTCGGACATTATATGAATAAAAGATATGCTACAGTAATGGGAGGTAGCCAAAATGTGCACATGGGCAGTAAAAATAGAAAAATATAATCCAAGGAAAAGGTCCAAAAGTTCGAAAAAATAGCACTATTTATTTACAAACTATGACACATCCATGCAACGTTTCGGTAAGAATAACCTTCATCAGGCGTGATGTGCCATAGAAAAGGAAAGAGGAAATAAAAGTTAAATGCTTACAGAGTGCGGGAGTCTTCTCTCATCGATCACTAGCAGCAAAGTGAAGTCAGGTGAACTTTTTTGTTTTTTTCACACAAACATTCAACAGGCGTTTATAAATAGGTCAATGCTGCCATCTGGTGGACAAAGCCGCTCATCACAATGCAGTGCCTTATTTACCTGCATAAAACTGTAAAATGTAACAAATGATGACAAATAATGATAAATAAAATACAGGAAAAACACCTTAGATATTCTTTGTCCCATTGGGAGTTTCAAAAGACAATCTAGGTGGCAGAGAACTTGATCCAGAAGCCTGTTGTTTTACCACAGTCATAATTATTAATTATTAATTATTATGCCTTAAGCCTTGAATTATTGTGTACAATTACAAACAAGGTTAGGGTTAGGATGAGAATAGGGCCAGGGCTATGATAGGGCCAGGACTATGGTTAGGTTTAGGAAAAGGTTCTCTGCAGCCCATGTGCACTAGAATGCACCTTAGTTATGAATGTCCAGCATGGATTATCAAATAGCATAACTAGGTGCGAGAGAAAACTGTGACCCTAGAAAAGTTGTACAACAAGTTTTAAAAGGGTGATGAAATAGTACAGTATCTCTGTAATCCCAAGACAAAAGGTAACAATTGAATTGAATATGACAATTGTGCCTGTGTGAGGTTTACAGGACTTGGATGTGTTGTCAATTAACCTGTGAATTGTTTACAGGAATTGAATATGTTATGAATTAACCTGTTAAATTTTTACAGGAATTGGATATTATTCACCTGTGCAATGTTTACAGGAATTTGGTAGTGGAGGCCCCCAACAGAGACCCCAGAGGGACCCACACAAGGCAAGGCGCCAACCCAGCGACGGGGGGGAGGCACGGGCTGATTAGGTTTAGAGGAGGGTGTGAAAAATAGAGAGATAGAGAGAGAGAGAGAGAAAGAAAAAGGGGGGGAGGGGTGTGTGCACTGTCCATCTATCCCCCCGCCAAGGTGACGCCCCGCCAAACACGGGAACCCCCGAGGACCCTGCAAGAGGCACATCAACACATAAGGGCAGGTCAGACATATGCAAATGAGCCAAAATAGTGCAAATCAGACATATGTAGGTGAGACACATTTTTTCACCTGTTTTGTCACAATAATTTTACCAGATTGTTTACTGGAGTAGGGCACCCCATGTGGGATAGGCCAGTCCACTGTCGGAACCACCGTGTCAGCACATCGGTGAGGTCGGTGCTGGGCTGTCGCTCTGGTTCGACAGGGATGGTGTACGAGCTGTATTCAGGAGGCCGGATGAGTTCAGCACTCGTGCGCTTCAACCTCTCCGTCCCAAGTCGCCTGCAGGTGGGAGGGGGTTCATTATAAGTCCGGTTTCGTACCTGGGGGGGCCGGGGTCCCACGGTCCAAGGTCTCCGGTCGATCACGGGACGTCTGCAGGGTAACCCTTTACTGCCGTATTCTTGCGTCACAGAAGGGGGGCAGGTAGCCTCAGCGTGTATCGTGGACGGTTGTGGAGTCGTGGGAACAGCCGGTGCCGCGCCGGTAGAAGGACGGAACTCGCCATGGATCTCCGCCTGGGCCCGAGGTTTCGGGGATGGATCGGGGGGAGTCGCCGGTGTGACGTCATCGGTCGGTCCTGATGGTGTTGCTCGTCCTGCGTCATCCTGGTCTCCAGTCGTGGTAGCCATGTGGGGGTCAGGTGACACCAGCGAAGTGATTTGGGTCTCCGCATGTTTTAGGGTGTCAAGAGTCAATTTTGAGCCCAACTTTTTCTTGGCCCAATTGGAAGCGATGAAGAAAGCGGACCTCCATTTTGAATCAATTTGGGTGGTCAGTTTGTCCATTTCAATTTTTATGGAATTTAAATAATGCTTCCTTAATATGCCAATTGTTGTGTCAGCCCAATTGTTTGCATTCACTGAGATCAAAGCCTGCGTGCCGGCATTGTTTTGTGCAGGCTTGATCATGATAGTCAGTGTTTGAACCATTCTTTTGATGGTTGGTGGCCAATTATGATTTTTAATATTTTTTTGATGATGCATCATAATTATGATGTTTTGCATGCATCTAGTTTGGAGGCCAAAATGATTGTCTTGGGGGCTACCTCCCTGTGGTGTTCTGTAGCCTAAATGGCCGCTCTTGTGTGGCCCAGAGTGAGAGTCAGGACCATGTGGTTGTGGGCTAACAGTTAGCATTAATGGCGGCCGTCCGAATGGCATGGCCTGGGTCGATTGATTTGACCCAAATAGCGGCTGCATCCGCACAAATTCGGACATTATATGAATAAAAGATATGCTACAGTAATGGGAGGTAGCCAAAATGTGCACATGGGCAGTAAAAATAGAAAAATATAATCCAAGGAAAAGGTCCAAAAGTTCGAAAAAATAGCACTATTTATTTACAAACTATGACACATCCATGCAACGTTTCGGTAAGAATAACCTTCATCAGGCGTGATGTGCCATAGAAAAGGAAAGAGGAAATAAAAGTTAAATGCTTACAGAGTGCGGGAGTCTTCTCTCATCGATCACTAGCAGCAAAGTGAAGTCAGGTGAACTTTTTTGTTTTTTTCACACAAACATTCAACAGGCGTTTATAAATAGGTCAATGCTGCCATCTGGTGGACAAAGCCGCTCATCACAATGCAGTGCCTTATTTACCTGCATAAAACTGTAAAATGTAACAAATGATGACAAATAATGATAAATAAAATACAGGAAAAACACCTTAGATATTCTTTGTCCCATTGGGAGTTTCAAAAGACAATCTAGGTGGCAGAGAACTTGATCCAGAAGCCTGTTGTTTTACCACAGTCATAATTATTAATTATTAATTATTATGCCTTAAGCCTTGAATTATTGTGTACAATTACAAACAAGGTTAGGGTTAGGATGAGAATAGGGCCAGGGCTATGATAGGGCCAGGACTATGGTTAGGTTTAGGAAAAGGTTCTCTGCAGCCCATGTGCACTAGAATGCACCTTAGTTATGAATGTCCAGCATGGATTATCAAATAGCATAACTAGGTGCGAGAGAAAACTGTGACCCTAGAAAAGTTGTACAACAAGTTTTAAAAGGGTGATGAAATAGTACAGTATCTCTGTAATCCCAAGACAAAAGGTAACAATTGAATTGAATATGACAATTGTGCCTGTGTGAGGTTTACAGGACTTGGATGTGTTGTCAATTAACCTGTGAATTGTTTACAGGAATTGAATATGTTATGAATTAACCTGTTAAATTTTTACAGGAATTGGATATTATTCACCTGTGCAATGTTTACAGGAATTTGGTAGTGGAGGCCCCCAACAGAGACCCCAGAGGGACCCACACAAGGCAAGGCGCCAACCCAGCGACGGGGGGGAGGCACGGGCTGATTAGGTTTAGAGGAGGGTGTGAAAAATAGAGAGATAGAGAGAGAGAGAGAGAAAGAAAAAGGGGGGGAGGGGTGTGTGCACTGTCCATCTATCCCCCCGCCAAGGTGACGCCCCGCCAAACACGGGAACCCCCGAGGACCCTGCAAGAGGCACATCAACACATAAGGGCAGGTCAGACATATGCAAATGAGCCAAAATAGTGCAAATCAGACATATGTAGGTGAGACACATTTTTTCACCTGTTTTGTCACAATAATTTTACCAGATTGTTTACTGGAGTAGGGCACCCCATGTGGGATAGGCCAGTCCACTGTCGGAACCACCGTGTCAGCACATCGGTGAGGTCGGTGCTGGGCTGTCGCTCTGGTTCGACAGGGATGGTGTACGAGCTGTATTCAGGAGGCCGGATGAGTTCAGCACTCGTGCGCTTCAACCTCTCCGTCCCAAGTCGCCTGCAGGTGGGAGGGGGTTCATTATAAGTCCGGTTTCGTACCTGGGGGGGCCGGGGTCCCACGGTCCAAGGTCTCCGGTCGATCACGGGACGTCTGCAGGGTAACCCTTTACTGCCGTATTCTTGCGTCACAGAAGGGGGGCAGGTAGCCTCAGCGTGTATCGTGGACGGTTGTGGAGTCGTGGGAACAGCCGGTGCCGCGCCGGTAGAAGGACGGAACTCGCCATGGATCTCCGCCTGGGCCCGAGGTTTCGGGGATGGATCGGGGGGAGTCGCCGGTGTGACGTCATCGGTCGGTCCTGATGGTGTTGCTCGTCCTGCGTCATCCTGGTCTCCAGTCGTGGTAGCCATGTGGGGGTCAGGTGACACCAGCGAAGTGATTTGGGTCTCCGCATGTTTTAGGGTGTCAAGAGTCAATTTTGAGCCCAACTTTTTCTTGGCCCAATTGGAAGCGATGAAGAAAGCGGACCTCCATTTTGAATCAATTTGGGTGGTCAGTTTGTCCATTTCAATTTTTATGGAATTTAAATAATGCTTCCTTAATATGCCAATTGTTGTGTCAGCCCAATTGTTTGCATTCACTGAGATCAAAGCCTGCGTGCCGGCATTGTTTTGTGCAGGCTTGATCATGATAGTCAGTGTTTGAACCATTCTTTTGATGGTTGGTGGCCAATTATGATTTTTAATATTTTTTTGATGATGCATCATAATTATGATGTTTTGCATGCATCTAGTTTGGAGGCCAAAATGATTGTCTTGGGGGCTACCTCCCTGTGGTGTTCTGTAGCCTAAATGGCCGCTCTTGTGTGGCCCAGAGTGAGAGTCAGGACCATGTGGTTGTGGGCTAACAGTTAGCATTAATGGCGGCCGTCCGAATGGCATGGCCTGGGTCGATTGATTTGACCCAAATAGCGGCTGCATCCGCACAAATTCGGACATTATATGAATAAAAGATATGCTACAGTAATGGGAGGTAGCCAAAATGTGCACATGGGCAGTAAAAATAGAAAAATATAATCCAAGGAAAAGGTCCAAAAGTTCGAAAAAATAGCACTATTTATTTACAAACTATGACACATCCATGCAACGTTTCGGTAAGAATAACCTTCATCAGGCGTGATGTGCCATAGAAAAGGAAAGAGGAAATAAAAGTTAAATGCTTACAGAGTGCGGGAGTCTTCTCTCATCGATCACTAGCAGCAAAGTGAAGTCAGGTGAACTTTTTTGTTTTTTTCACACAAACATTCAACAGGCGTTTATAAATAGGTCAATGCTGCCATCTGGTGGACAAAGCCGCTCATAACAATGCAGTGCCTTATTTACCTGCATAAAACTGTAAAATGTAACAAATGATGACAAATAATGATAAATAAAATACAGGAAAAACACCTTAGATATTCTTTGTCCCATTGGGAGTTTCAAAAGACAATCTAGGTGGCAGAGAACTTGATCCAGAAGCCTGTTGTTTTACCACAGTCATAATTATTAATTATTAATTATTATGCCTTAAGCCTTGAATTATTGTGTACAATTACAAACAAGGTTAGGGTTAGGATGAGAATAGGGCCAGGGCTATGATAGGGCCAGGACTATGGTTAGGTTTAGGAAAAGGTTCTCTGCAGCCCATGTGCACTAGAATGCACCTTAGTTATGAATGTCCAGCATGGATTATCAAATAGCATAACTAGGTGCGAGAGAAAACTGTGACCCTAGAAAAGTTGTACAACAAGTTTTAAAAGGGTGATGAAATAGTACAGTATCTCTGTAATCCCAAGACAAAAGGTAACAATTGAATTGAATATGACAATTGTGCCTGTGTGAGGTTTACAGGACTTGGATGTGTTGTCAATTAACCTGTGAATTGTTTACAGGAATTGAATATGTTATGAATTAACCTGTTAAATTTTTACAGGAATTGGATATTATTCACCTGTGCAATGTTTACAGGAATTTGGTAGTGGAGGCCCCCAACAGAGACCCCAGAGGGACCCACACAAGGCAAGGCGCCAACCCAGCGACGGGGGGGAGGCACGGGCTGATTAGGTTTAGAGGAGGGTGTGAAAAATAGAGAGATAGAGAGAGAGAGAGAGAAAGAAAAAGGGGGGGAGGGGTGTGTGCACTGTCCATCTATCCCCCCGCCAAGGTGACGCCCCGCCAAACACGGGAACCCCCGAGGACCCTGCAAGAGGCACATCAACACATAAGGGCAGGTCAGACATATGCAAATGAGCCAAAATAGTGCAAATCAGACATATGTAGGTGAGACACATTTTTTCACCTGTTTTGTCACAATAATTTTACCAGATTGTTTACTGGAGTAGGGCACCCCATGTGGGATAGGCCAGTCCACTGTCGGAACCACCGTGTCAGCACATCGGTGAGGTCGGTGCTGGGCTGTCGCTCTGGTTCGACAGGGATGGTGTACGAGCTGTATTCAGGAGGCCGGATGAGTTCAGCACTCGTGCGCTTCAACCTCTCCGTCCCAAGTCGCCTGCAGGTGGGAGGGGGTTCATTATAAGTCCGGTTTCGTACCTGGGGGGGCCGGGGTCCCACGGTCCAAGGTCTCCGGTCGATCACGGGACGTCTGCAGGGTAACCCTTTACTGCCGTATTCTTGCGTCACAGAAGGGGGGCAGGTAGCCTCAGCGTGTATCGTGGACGGTTGTGGAGTCGTGGGAACAGCCGGTGCCGCGCCGGTAGAAGGACGGAACTCGCCATGGATCTCCGCCTGGGCCCGAGGTTTCGGGGATGGATCGGGGGGAGTCGCCGGTGTGACGTCATCGGTCGGTCCTGATGGTGTTGCTCGTCCTGCGTCATCCTGGTCTCCAGTCGTGGTAGCCATGTGGGGGTCAGGTGACACCAGCGAAGTGATTTGGGTCTCCGCATGTTTTAGGGTGTCAAGAGTCAATTTTGAGCCCAACTTTTTCTTGGCCCAATTGGAAGCGATGAAGAAAGCGGACCTCCATTTTGAATCAATTTGGGTGGTCAGTTTGTCCATTTCAATTTTTATGGAATTTAAATAATGCTTCCTTAATATGCCAATTGTTGTGTCAGCCCAATTGTTTGCATTCACTGAGATCAAAGCCTGCGTGCCGGCATTGTTTTGTGCAGGCTTGATCATGATAGTCAGTGTTTGAACCATTCTTTTGATGGTTGGTGGCCAATTATGATTTTTAATATTTTTTTGATGATGCATCATAATTATGATGTTTTGCATGCATCTAGTTTGGAGGCCAAAATGATTGTCTTGGGGGCTACCTCCCTGTGGTGTTCTGTAGCCTAAATGGCCGCTCTTGTGTGGCCCAGAGTGAGAGTCAGGACCATGTGGTTGTGGGCTAACAGTTAGCATTAATGGCGGCCGTCCGAATGGCATGGCCTGGGTCGATTGATTTGACCCAAATAGCGGCTGCATCCGCACAAATTCGGACATTATATGAATAAAAGATATGCTACAGTAATGGGAGGTAGCCAAAATGTGCACATGGGCAGTAAAAATAGAAAAATATAATCCAAGGAAAAGGTCCAAAAGTTCGAAAAAATAGCACTATTTATTTACAAACTATGACACATCCATGCAACGTTTCGGTAAGAATAACCTTCATCAGGCGTGATGTGCCATAGAAAAGGAAAGAGGAAATAAAAGTTAAATGCTTACAGAGTGCGGGAGTCTTCTCTCATCGATCACTAGCAGCAAAGTGAAGTCAGGTGAACTTTTTTGTTTTTTTCACACAAACATTCAACAGGCGTTTATAAATAGGTCAATGCTGCCATCTGGTGGACAAAGCCGCTCATCACAATGCAGTGCCTTATTTACCTGCATAAAACTGTAAAATGTAACAAATGATGACAAATAATGATAAATAAAATACAGGAAAAACACCTTAGATATTCTTTGTCCCATTGGGAGTTTCAAAAGACAATCTAGGTGGCAGAGAACTTGATCCAGAAGCCTGTTGTTTTACCACAGTCATAATTATTAATTATTAATTATTATGCCTTAAGCCTTGAATTATTGTGTACAATTACAAACAAGGTTAGGGTTAGGATGAGAATAGGGCCAGGGCTATGATAGGGCCAGGACTATGGTTAGGTTTAGGAAAAGGTTCTCTGCAGCCCATGTGCACTAGAATGCACCTTAGTTATGAATGTCCAGCATGGATTATCAAATAGCATAACTAGGTGCGAGAGAAAACTGTGACCCTAGAAAAGTTGTACAACAAGTTTTAAAAGGGTGATGAAATAGTACAGTATCTCTGTAATCCCAAGACAAAAGGTAACAATTGAATTGAATATGACAATTGTGCCTGTGTGAGGTTTACAGGACTTGGATGTGTTGTCAATTAACCTGTGAATTGTTTACAGGAATTGAATATGTTATGAATTAACCTGTTAAATTTTTACAGGAATTGGATATTATTCACCTGTGCAATGTTTACAGGAATTTGGTAGTGGAGGCCCCCAACAGAGACCCCAGAGGGACCCACACAAGGCAAGGCGCCAACCCAGCGACGGGGGGGAGGCACGGGCTGATTAGGTTTAGAGGAGGGTGTGAAAAATAGAGAGATAGAGAGAGAGAGAGAGAAAGAAAAAGGGGGGGAGGGGTGTGTGCACTGTCCATCTATCCCCCCGCCAAGGTGACGCCCCGCCAAACACGGGAACCCCCGAGGACCCTGCAAGAGGCACATCAACACATAAGGGCAGGTCAGACATATGCAAATGAGCCAAAATAGTGCAAATCAGACATATGTAGGTGAGACACATTTTTTCACCTGTTTTGTCACAATAATTTTACCAGATTGTTTACTGGAGTAGGGCACCCCATGTGGGATAGGCCAGTCCACTGTCGGAACCACCGTGTCAGCACATCGGTGAGGTCGGTGCTGGGCTGTCGCTCTGGTTCGACAGGGATGGTGTACGAGCTGTATTCAGGAGGCCGGATGAGTTCAGCACTCGTGCGCTTCAACCTCTCCGTCCCAAGTCGCCTGCAGGTGGGAGGGGGTTCATTATAAGTCCGGTTTCGTACCTGGGGGGGCCGGGGTCCCACGGTCCAAGGTCTCCGGTCGATCACGGGACGTCTGCAGGGTAACCCTTTACTGCCGTATTCTTGCGTCACAGAAGGGGGGCAGGTAGCCTCAGCGTGTATCGTGGACGGTTGTGGAGTCGTGGGAACAGCCGGTGCCGCGCCGGTAGAAGGACGGAACTCGCCATGGATCTCCGCCTGGGCCCGAGGTTTCGGGGATGGATCGGGGGGAGTCGCCGGTGTGACGTCATCGGTCGGTCCTGATGGTGTTGCTCGTCCTGCGTCATCCTGGTCTCCAGTCGTGGTAGCCATGTGGGGGTCAGGTGACACCAGCGAAGTGATTTGGGTCTCCGCATGTTTTAGGGTGTCAAGAGTCAATTTTGAGCCCAACTTTTTCTTGGCCCAATTGGAAGCGATGAAGAAAGCGGACCTCCATTTTGAATCAATTTGGGTGGTCAGTTTGTCCATTTCAATTTTTATGGAATTTAAATAATGCTTCCTTAATATGCCAATTGTTGTGTCAGCCCAATTGTTTGCATTCACTGAGATCAAAGCCTGCGTGCCGGCATTGTTTTGTGCAGGCTTGATCATGATAGTCAGTGTTTGAACCATTCTTTTGATGGTTGGTGGCCAATTATGATTTTTAATATTTTTTTGATGATGCATCATAATTATGATGTTTTGCATGCATCTAGTTTGGAGGCCAAAATGATTGTCTTGGGGGCTACCTCCCTGTGGTGTTCTGTAGCCTAAATGGCCGCTCTTGTGTGGCCCAGAGTGAGAGTCAGGACCATGTGGTTGTGGGCTAACAGTTAGCATTAATGGCGGCCGTCCGAATGGCATGGCCTGGGTCGATTGATTTGACCCAAATAGCGGCTGCATCCGCACAAATTCGGACATTATATGAATAAAAGATATGCTACAGTAATGGGAGGTAGCCAAAATGTGCACATGGGCAGTAAAAATAGAAAAATATAATCCAAGGAAAAGGTCCAAAAGTTCGAAAAAATAGCACTATTTATTTACAAACTATGACACATCCATGCAACGTTTCGGTAAGAATAACCTTCATCAGGCGTGATGTGCCATAGAAAAGGAAAGAGGAAATAAAAGTTAAATGCTTACAGAGTGCGGGAGTCTTCTCTCATCGATCACTAGCAGCAAAGTGAAGTCAGGTGAACTTTTTTGTTTTTTTCACACAAACATTCAACAGGCGTTTATAAATAGGTCAATGCTGCCATCTGGTGGACAAAGCCGCTCATCACAATGCAGTGCCTTATTTACCTGCATAAAACTGTAAAATGTAACAAATGATGACAAATAATGATAAATAAAATACAGGAAAAACACCTTAGATATTCTTTGTCCCATTGGGAGTTTCAAAAGACAATCTAGGTGGCAGAGAACTTGATCCAGAAGCCTGTTGTTTTACCACAGTCATAATTATTAATTATTAATTATTATGCCTTAAGCCTTGAATTATTGTGTACAATTACAAACAAGGTTAGGGTTAGGATGAGAATAGGGCCAGGGCTATGATAGGGCCAGGACTATGGTTAGGTTTAGGAAAAGGTTCTCTGCAGCCCATGTGCACTAGAATGCACCTTAGTTATGAATGTCCAGCATGGATTATCAAATAGCATAACTAGGTGCGAGAGAAAACTGTGACCCTAGAAAAGTTGTACAACAAGTTTTAAAAGGGTGATGAAATAGTACAGTATCTCTGTAATCCCAAGACAAAAGGTAACAATTGAATTGAATATGACAATTGTGCCTGTGTGAGGTTTACAGGACTTGGATGTGTTGTCAATTAACCTGTGAATTGTTTACAGGAATTGAATATGTTATGAATTAACCTGTTAAATTTTTACAGGAATTGGATATTATTCACCTGTGCAATGTTTACAGGAATTTGGTAGTGGAGGCCCCCAACAGAGACCCCAGAGGGACCCACACAAGGCAAGGCGCCAACCCAGCGACGGGGGGGAGGCACGGGCTGATTAGGTTTAGAGGAGGGTGTGAAAAATAGAGAGATAGAGAGAGAGAGAGAGAAAGAAAAAGGGGGGGAGGGGTGTGTGCACTGTCCATCTATCCCCCCGCCAAGGTGACGCCCCGCCAAACACGGGAACCCCCGAGGACCCTGCAAGAGGCACATCAACACATAAGGGCAGGTCAGACATATGCAAATGAGCCAAAATAGTGCAAATCAGACATATGTAGGTGAGACACATTTTTTCACCTGTTTTGTCACAATAATTTTACCAGATTGTTTACTGGAGTAGGGCACCCCATGTGGGATAGGCCAGTCCACTGTCGGAACCACCGTGTCAGCACATCGGTGAGGTCGGTGCTGGGCTGTCGCTCTGGTTCGACAGGGATGGTGTACGAGCTGTATTCAGGAGGCCGGATGAGTTCAGCACTCGTGCGCTTCAACCTCTCCGTCCCAAGTCGCCTGCAGGTGGGAGGGGGTTCATTATAAGTCCGGTTTCGTACCTGGGGGGGCCGGGGTCCCACGGTCCAAGGTCTCCGGTCGATCACGGGACGTCTGCAGGGTAACCCTTTACTGCCGTATTCTTGCGTCACAGAAGGGGGGCAGGTAGCCTCAGCGTGTATCGTGGACGGTTGTGGAGTCGTGGGAACAGCCGGTGCCGCGCCGGTAGAAGGACGGAACTCGCCATGGATCTCCGCCTGGGCCCGAGGTTTCGGGGATGGATCGGGGGGAGTCGCCGGTGTGACGTCATCGGTCGGTCCTGATGGTGTTGCTCGTCCTGCGTCATCCTGGTCTCCAGTCGTGGTAGCCATGTGGGGGTCAGGTGACACCAGCGAAGTGATTTGGGTCTCCGCATGTTTTAGGGTGTCAAGAGTCAATTTTGAGCCCAACTTTTTCTTGGCCCAATTGGAAGCGATGAAGAAAGCGGACCTCCATTTTGAATCAATTTGGGTGGTCAGTTTGTCCATTTCAATTTTTATGGAATTTAAATAATGCTTCCTTAATATGCCAATTGTTGTGTCAGCCCAATTGTTTGCATTCACTGAGATCAAAGCCTGCGTGCCGGCATTGTTTTGTGCAGGCTTGATCATGATAGTCAGTGTTTGAACCATTCTTTTGATGGTTGGTGGCCAATTATGATTTTTAATATTTTTTTGATGATGCATCATAATTATGATGTTTTGCATGCATCTAGTTTGGAGGCCAAAATGATTGTCTTGGGGGCTACCTCCCTGTGGTGTTCTGTAGCCTAAATGGCCGCTCTTGTGTGGCCCAGAGTGAGAGTCAGGACCATGTGGTTGTGGGCTAACAGTTAGCATTAATGGCGGCCGTCCGAATGGCATGGCCTGGGTCGATTGATTTGACCCAAATAGCGGCTGCATCCGCACAAATTCGGACATTATATGAATAAAAGATATGCTACAGTAATGGGAGGTAGCCAAAATGTGCACATGGGCAGTAAAAATAGAAAAATATAATCCAAGGAAAAGGTCCAAAAGTTCGAAAAAATAGCACTATTTATTTACAAACTATGACACATCCATGCAACGTTTCGGTAAGAATAACCTTCATCAGGCGTGATGTGCCATAGAAAAGGAAAGAGGAAATAAAAGTTAAATGCTTACAGAGTGCGGGAGTCTTCTCTCATCGATCACTAGCAGCAAAGTGAAGTCAGGTGAACTTTTTTGTTTTTTTCACACAAACATTCAACAGGCGTTTATAAATAGGTCAATGCTGCCATCTGGTGGACAAAGCCGCTCATCACAATGCAGTGCCTTATTTACCTGCATAAAACTGTAAAATGTAACAAATGATGACAAATAATGATAAATAAAATACAGGAAAAACACCTTAGATATTCTTTGTCCCATTGGGAGTTTCAAAAGACAATCTAGGTGGCAGAGAACTTGATCCAGAAGCCTGTTGTTTTACCACAGTCATAATTATTAATTATTAATTATTATGCCTTAAGCCTTGAATTATTGTGTACAATTACAAACAAGGTTAGGGTTAGGATGAGAATAGGGCCAGGGCTATGATAGGGCCAGGACTATGGTTAGGTTTAGGAAAAGGTTCTCTGCAGCCCATGTGCACTAGAATGCACCTTAGTTATGAATGTCCAGCATGGATTATCAAATAGCATAACTAGGTGCGAGAGAAAACTGTGACCCTAGAAAAGTTGTACAACAAGTTTTAAAAGGGTGATGAAATAGTACAGTATCTCTGTAATCCCAAGACAAAAGGTAACAATTGAATTGAATATGACAATTGTGCCTGTGTGAGGTTTACAGGACTTGGATGTGTTGTCAATTAACCTGTGAATTGTTTACAGGAATTGAATATGTTATGAATTAACCTGTTAAATTTTTACAGGAATTGGATATTATTCACCTGTGCAATGTTTACAGGAATTTGGTAGTGGAGGCCCCCAACAGAGACCCCAGAGGGACCCACACAAGGCAAGGCGCCAACCCAGCGACGGGGGGGAGGCACGGGCTGATTAGGTTTAGAGGAGGGTGTGAAAAATAGAGAGATAGAGAGAGAGAGAGAGAAAGAAAAAGGGGGGGAGGGGTGTGTGCACTGTCCATCTATCCCCCCGCCAAGGTGACGCCCCGCCAAACACGGGAACCCCCGAGGACCCTGCAAGAGGCACATCAACACATAAGGGCAGGTCAGACATATGCAAATGAGCCAAAATAGTGCAAATCAGACATATGTAGGTGAGACACATTTTTTCACCTGTTTTGTCACAATAATTTTACCAGATTGTTTACTGGAGTAGGGCACCCCATGTGGGATAGGCCAGTCCACTGTCGGAACCACCGTGTCAGCACATCGGTGAGGTCGGTGCTGGGCTGTCGCTCTGGTTCGACAGGGATGGTGTACGAGCTGTATTCAGGAGGCCGGATGAGTTCAGCACTCGTGCGCTTCAACCTCTCCGTCCCAAGTCGCCTGCAGGTGGGAGGGGGTTCATTATAAGTCCGGTTTCGTACCTGGGGGGGCCGGGGTCCCACGGTCCAAGGTCTCCGGTCGATCACGGGACGTCTGCAGGGTAACCCTTTACTGCCGTATTCTTGCGTCACAGAAGGGGGGCAGGTAGCCTCAGCGTGTATCGTGGACGGTTGTGGAGTCGTGGGAACAGCCGGTGCCGCGCCGGTAGAAGGACGGAACTCGCCATGGATCTCCGCCTGGGCCCGAGGTTTCGGGGATGGATCGGGGGGAGTCGCCGGTGTGACGTCATCGGTCGGTCCTGATGGTGTTGCTCGTCCTGCGTCATCCTGGTCTCCAGTCGTGGTAGCCATGTGGGGGTCAGGTGACACCAGCGAAGTGATTTGGGTCTCCGCATGTTTTAGGGTGTCAAGAGTCAATTTTGAGCCCAACTTTTTCTTGGCCCAATTGGAAGCGATGAAGAAAGCGGACCTCCATTTTGAATCAATTTGGGTGGTCAGTTTGTCCATTTCAATTTTTATGGAATTTAAATAATGCTTCCTTAATATGCCAATTGTTGTGTCAGCCCAATTGTTTGCATTCACTGAGATCAAAGCCTGCGTGCCGGCATTGTTTTGTGCAGGCTTGATCATGATAGTCAGTGTTTGAACCATTCTTTTGATGGTTGGTGGCCAATTATGATTTTTAATATTTTTTTGATGATGCATCATAATTATGATGTTTTGCATGCATCTAGTTTGGAGGCCAAAATGATTGTCTTGGGGGCTACCTCCCTGTGGTGTTCTGTAGCCTAAATGGCCGCTCTTGTGTGGCCCAGAGTGAGAGTCAGGACCATGTGGTTGTGGGCTAACAGTTAGCATTAATGGCGGCCGTCCGAATGGCATGGCCTGGGTCGATTGATTTGACCCAAATAGCGGCTGCATCCGCACAAATTCGGACATTATATGAATAAAAGATATGCTACAGTAATGGGAGGTAGCCAAAATGTGCACATGGGCAGTAAAAATAGAAAAATATAATCCAAGGAAAAGGTCCAAAAGTTCGAAAAAATAGCACTATTTATTTACAAACTATGACACATCCATGCAACGTTTCGGTAAGAATAACCTTCATCAGGCGTGATGTGCCATAGAAAAGGAAAGAGGAAATAAAAGTTAAATGCTTACAGAGTGCGGGAGTCTTCTCTCATCGATCACTAGCAGCAAAGTGAAGTCAGGTGAACTTTTTTGTTTTTTTCACACAAACATTCAACAGGCGTTTATAAATAGGTCAATGCTGCCATCTGGTGGACAAAGCCGCTCATCACAATGCAGTGCCTTATTTACCTGCATAAAACTGTAAAATGTAACAAATGATGACAAATAATGATAAATAAAATACAGGAAAAACACCTTAGATATTCTTTGTCCCATTGGGAGTTTCAAAAGACAATCTAGGTGGCAGAGAACTTGATCCAGAAGCCTGTTGTTTTACCACAGTCATAATTATTAATTATTAATTATTATGCCTTAAGCCTTGAATTATTGTGTACAATTACAAACAAGGTTAGGGTTAGGATGAGAATAGGGCCAGGGCTATGATAGGGCCAGGACTATGGTTAGGTTTAGGAAAAGGTTCTCTGCAGCCCATGTGCACTAGAATGCACCTTAGTTATGAATGTCCAGCATGGATTATCAAATAGCATAACTAGGTGCGAGAGAAAACTGTGACCCTAGAAAAGTTGTACAACAAGTTTTAAAAGGGTGATGAAATAGTACAGTATCTCTGTAATCCCAAGACAAAAGGTAACAATTGAATTGAATATGACAATTGTGCCTGTGTGAGGTTTACAGGACTTGGATGTGTTGTCAATTAACCTGTGAATTGTTTACAGGAATTGAATATGTTATGAATTAACCTGTTAAATTTTTACAGGAATTGGATATTATTCACCTGTGCAATGTTTACAGGAATTTGGTAGTGGAGGCCCCCAACAGAGACCCCAGAGGGACCCACACAAGGCAAGGCGCCAACCCAGCGACGGGGGGGAGGCACGGGCTGATTAGGTTTAGAGGAGGGTGTGAAAAATAGAGAGATAGAGAGAGAGAGAGAGAAAGAAAAAGGGGGGGAGGGGTGTGTGCACTGTCCATCTATCCCCCCGCCAAGGTGACGCCCCGCCAAACACGGGAACCCCCGAGGACCCTGCAAGAGGCACATCAACACATAAGGGCAGGTCAGACATATGCAAATGAGCCAAAATAGTGCAAATCAGACATATGTAGGTGAGACACATTTTTTCACCTGTTTTGTCACAATAATTTTACCAGATTGTTTACTGGAGTAGGGCACCCCATGTGGGATAGGCCAGTCCACTGTCGGAACCACCGTGTCAGCACATCGGTGAGGTCGGTGCTGGGCTGTCGCTCTGGTTCGACAGGGATGGTGTACGAGCTGTATTCAGGAGGCCGGATGAGTTCAGCACTCGTGCGCTTCAACCTCTCCGTCCCAAGTCGCCTGCAGGTGGGAGGGGGTTCATTATAAGTCCGGTTTCGTACCTGGGGGGGCCGGGGTCCCACGGTCCAAGGTCTCCGGTCGATCACGGGACGTCTGCAGGGTAACCCTTTACTGCCGTATTCTTGCGTCACAGAAGGGGGGCAGGTAGCCTCAGCGTGTATCGTGGACGGTTGTGGAGTCGTGGGAACAGCCGGTGCCGCGCCGGTAGAAGGACGGAACTCGCCATGGATCTCCGCCTGGGCCCGAGGTTTCGGGGATGGATCGGGGGGAGTCGCCGGTGTGACGTCATCGGTCGGTCCTGATGGTGTTGCTCGTCCTGCGTCATCCTGGTCTCCAGTCGTGGTAGCCATGTGGGGGTCAGGTGACACCAGCGAAGTGATTTGGGTCTCCGCATGTTTTAGGGTGTCAAGAGTCAATTTTGAGCCCAACTTTTTCTTGGCCCAATTGGAAGCGATGAAGAAAGCGGACCTCCATTTTGAATCAATTTGGGTGGTCAGTTTGTCCATTTCAATTTTTATGGAATTTAAATAATGCTTCCTTAATATGCCAATTGTTGTGTCAGCCCAATTGTTTGCATTCACTGAGATCAAAGCCTGCGTGCCGGCATTGTTTTGTGCAGGCTTGATCATGATAGTCAGTGTTTGAACCATTCTTTTGATGGTTGGTGGCCAATTATGATTTTTAATATTTTTTTGATGATGCATCATAATTATGATGTTTTGCATGCATCTAGTTTGGAGGCCAAAATGATTGTCTTGGGGGCTACCTCCCTGTGGTGTTCTGTAGCCTAAATGGCCGCTCTTGTGTGGCCCAGAGTGAGAGTCAGGACCATGTGGTTGTGGGCTAACAGTTAGCATTAATGGCGGCCGTCCGAATGGCATGGCCTGGGTCGATTGATTTGACCCAAATAGCGGCTGCATCCGCACAAATTCGGACATTATATGAATAAAAGATATGCTACAGTAATGGGAGGTAGCCAAAATGTGCACATGGGCAGTAAAAATAGAAAAATATAATCCAAGGAAAAGGTCCAAAAGTTCGAAAAAATAGCACTATTTATTTACAAACTATGACACATCCATGCAACGTTTCGGTAAGAATAACCTTCATCAGGCGTGATGTGCCATAGAAAAGGAAAGAGGAAATAAAAGTTAAATGCTTACAGAGTGCGGGAGTCTTCTCTCATCGATCACTAGCAGCAAAGTGAAGTCAGGTGAACTTTTTTGTTTTTTTCACACAAACATTCAACAGGCGTTTATAAATAGGTCAATGCTGCCATCTGGTGGACAAAGCCGCTCATCACAATGCAGTGCCTTATTTACCTGCATAAAACTGTAAAATGTAACAAATGATGACAAATAATGATAAATAAAATACAGGAAAAACACCTTAGATATTCTTTGTCCCATTGGGAGTTTCAAAAGACAATCTAGGTGGCAGAGAACTTGATCCAGAAGCCTGTTGTTTTACCACAGTCATAATTATTAATTATTAATTATTATGCCTTAAGCCTTGAATTATTGTGTACAATTACAAACAAGGTTAGGGTTAGGATGAGAATAGGGCCAGGGCTATGATAGGGCCAGGACTATGGTTAGGTTTAGGAAAAGGTTCTCTGCAGCCCATGTGCACTAGAATGCACCTTAGTTATGAATGTCCAGCATGGATTATCAAATAGCATAACTAGGTGCGAGAGAAAACTGTGACCCTAGAAAAGTTGTACAACAAGTTTTAAAAGGGTGATGAAATAGTACAGTATCTCTGTAATCCCAAGACAAAAGGTAACAATTGAATTGAATATGACAATTGTGCCTGTGTGAGGTTTACAGGACTTGGATGTGTTGTCAATTAACCTGTGAATTGTTTACAGGAATTGAATATGTTATGAATTAACCTGTTAAATTTTTACAGGAATTGGATATTATTCACCTGTGCAATGTTTACAGGAATTTGGTAGTGGAGGCCCCCAACAGAGACCCCAGAGGGACCCACACAAGGCAAGGCGCCAACCCAGCGACGGGGGGGAGGCACGGGCTGATTAGGTTTAGAGGAGGGTGTGAAAAATAGAGAGATAGAGAGAGAGAGAGAGAAAGAAAAAGGGGGGGAGGGGTGTGTGCACTGTCCATCTATCCCCCCGCCAAGGTGACGCCCCGCCAAACACGGGAACCCCCGAGGACCCTGCAAGAGGCACATCAACACATAAGGGCAGGTCAGACATATGCAAATGAGCCAAAATAGTGCAAATCAGACATATGTAGGTGAGACACATTTTTTCACCTGTTTTGTCACAATAATTTTACCAGATTGTTTACTGGAGTAGGGCACCCCATGTGGGATAGGCCAGTCCACTGTCGGAACCACCGTGTCAGCACATCGGTGAGGTCGGTGCTGGGCTGTCGCTCTGGTTCGACAGGGATGGTGTACGAGCTGTATTCAGGAGGCCGGATGAGTTCAGCACTCGTGCGCTTCAACCTCTCCGTCCCAAGTCGCCTGCAGGTGGGAGGGGGTTCATTATAAGTCCGGTTTCGTACCTGGGGGGGCCGGGGTCCCACGGTCCAAGGTCTCCGGTCGATCACGGGACGTCTGCAGGGTAACCCTTTACTGCCGTATTCTTGCGTCACAGAAGGGGGGCAGGTAGCCTCAGCGTGTATCGTGGACGGTTGTGGAGTCGTGGGAACAGCCGGTGCCGCGCCGGTAGAAGGACGGAACTCGCCATGGATCTCCGCCTGGGCCCGAGGTTTCGGGGATGGATCGGGGGGAGTCGCCGGTGTGACGTCATCGGTCGGTCCTGATGGTGTTGCTCGTCCTGCGTCATCCTGGTCTCCAGTCGTGGTAGCCATGTGGGGGTCAGGTGACACCAGCGAAGTGATTTGGGTCTCCGCATGTTTTAGGGTGTCAAGAGTCAATTTTGAGCCCAACTTTTTCTTGGCCCAATTGGAAGCGATGAAGAAAGCGGACCTCCATTTTGAATCAATTTGGGTGGTCAGTTTGTCCATTTCAATTTTTATGGAATTTAAATAATGCTTCCTTAATATGCCAATTGTTGTGTCAGCCCAATTGTTTGCATTCACTGAGATCAAAGCCTGCGTGCCGGCATTGTTTTGTGCAGGCTTGATCATGATAGTCAGTGTTTGAACCATTCTTTTGATGGTTGGTGGCCAATTATGATTTTTAATATTTTTTTGATGATGCATCATAATTATGATGTTTTGCATGCATCTAGTTTGGAGGCCAAAATGATTGTCTTGGGGGCTACCTCCCTGTGGTGTTCTGTAGCCTAAATGGCCGCTCTTGTGTGGCCCAGAGTGAGAGTCAGGACCATGTGGTGGTGGGCTAACAGTTAGCATTAATGGCGGCCGTCCGAATGGCATGGCCTGGGTCGATTGATTTGACCCAAATAGCGGCTGCATCCGCACAAATTCGGACATTATATGAATAAAAGATATGCTACAGTAATGGGAGGTAGCCAAAATGTGCACATGGGCAGTAAAAATAGAAAAATATAATCCAAGGAAAAGGTCCAAAAGTTCGAAAAAATAGCACTATTTATTTACAAACTATGACACATCCATGCAACGTTTCGGTAAGAATAACCTTCATCAGGCGTGATGTGCCATAGAAAAGGAAAGAGGAAATAAAAGTTAAATGCTTACAGAGTGCGGGAGTCTTCTCTCATCGATCACTAGCAGCAAAGTGAAGTCAGGTGAACTTTTTTGTTTTTTTCACACAAACATTCAACAGGCGTTTATAAATAGGTCAATGCTGCCATCTGGTGGACAAAGCCGCTCATCACAATGCAGTGCCTTATTTACCTGCATAAAACTGTAAAATGTAACAAATGATGACAAATAATGATAAATAAAATACAGGAAAAACACCTTAGATATTCTTTGTCCCATTGGGAGTTTCAAAAGACAATCTAGGTGGCAGAGAACTTGATCCAGAAGCCTGTTGTTTTACCACAGTCATAATTATTAATTATTAATTATTATGCCTTAAGCCTTGAATTATTGTGTACAATTACAAACAAGGTTAGGGTTAGGATGAGAATAGGGCCAGGGCTATGATAGGGCCAGGACTATGGTTAGGTTTAGGAAAAGGTTCTCTGCAGCCCATGTGCACTAGAATGCACCTTAGTTATGAATGTCCAGCATGGATTATCAAATAGCATAACTAGGTGCGAGAGAAAACTGTGACCCTAGAAAAGTTGTACAACAAGTTTTAAAAGGGTGATGAAATAGTACAGTATCTCTGTAATCCCAAGACAAAAGGTAACAATTGAATTGAATATGACAATTGTGCCTGTGTGAGGTTTACAGGACTTGGATGTGTTGTCAATTAACCTGTGAATTGTTTACAGGAATTGAATATGTTATGAATTAACCTGTTAAATTTTTACAGGAATTGGATATTATTCACCTGTGCAATGTTTACAGGAATTTGGTAGTGGAGGCCCCCAACAGAGACCCCAGAGGGACCCACACAAGGCAAGGCGCCAACCCAGCGACGGGGGGGAGGCACGGGCTGATTAGGTTTAGAGGAGGGTGTGAAAAATAGAGAGATAGAGAGAGAGAGAGAGAAAGAAAAAGGGGGGGAGGGGTGTGTGCACTGTCCATCTATCCCCCCGCCAAGGTGACGCCCCGCCAAACACGGGAACCCCCGAGGACCCTGCAAGAGGCACATCAACACATAAGGGCAGGTCAGACATATGCAAATGAGCCAAAATAGTGCAAATCAGACATATGTAGGTGAGACACATTTTTTCACCTGTTTTGTCACAATAATTTTACCAGATTGTTTACTGGAGTAGGGCACCCCATGTGGGATAGGCCAGTCCACTGTCGGAACCACCGTGTCAGCACATCGGTGAGGTCGGTGCTGGGCTGTCGCTCTGGTTCGACAGGGATGGTGTACGAGCTGTATTCAGGAGGCCGGATGAGTTCAGCACTCGTGCGCTTCAACCTCTCCGTCCCAAGTCGCCTGCAGGTGGGAGGGGGTTCATTATAAGTCCGGTTTCGTACCTGGGGGGGCCGGGGTCCCACGGTCCAAGGTCTCCGGTCGATCACGGGACGTCTGCAGGGTAACCCTTTACTGCCGTATTCTTGCGTCACAGAAGGGGGGCAGGTAGCCTCAGCGTGTATCGTGGACGGTTGTGGAGTCGTGGGAACAGCCGGTGCCGCGCCGGTAGAAGGACGGAACTCGCCATGGATCTCCGCCTGGGCCCGAGGTTTCGGGGATGGATCGGGGGGAGTCGCCGGTGTGACGTCATCGGTCGGTCCTGATGGTGTTGCTCGTCCTGCGTCATCCTGGTCTCCAGTCGTGGTAGCCATGTGGGGGTCAGGTGACACCAGCGAAGTGATTTGGGTCTCCGCATGTTTTAGGGTGTCAAGAGTCAATTTTGAGCCCAACTTTTTCTTGGCCCAATTGGAAGCGATGAAGAAAGCGGACCTCCATTTTGAATCAATTTGGGTGGTCAGTTTGTCCATTTCAATTTTTATGGAATTTAAATAATGCTTCCTTAATATGCCAATTGTTGTGTCAGCCCAATTGTTTGCATTCACTGAGATCAAAGCCTGCGTGCCGGCATTGTTTTGTGCAGGCTTGATCATGATAGTCAGTGTTTGAACCATTCTTTTGATGGTTGGTGGCCAATTATGATTTTTAATATTTTTTTGATGATGCATCATAATTATGATGTTTTGCATGCATCTAGTTTGGAGGCCAAAATGATTGTCTTGGGGGCTACCTCCCTGTGGTGTTCTGTAGCCTAAATGGCCGCTCTTGTGTGGCCCAGAGTGAGAGTCAGGACCATGTGGTTGTGGGCTAACAGTTAGCATTAATGGCGGCCGTCCGAATGGCATGGCCTGGGTCGATTGATTTGACCCAAATAGCGGCTGCATCCGCACAAATTCGGACATTATATGAATAAAAGATATGCTACAGTAATGGGAGGTAGCCAAAATGTGCACATGGGCAGTAAAAATAGAAAAATATAATCCAAGGAAAAGGTCCAAAAGTTCGAAAAAATAGCACTATTTATTTACAAACTATGACACATCCATGCAACGTTTCGGTAAGAATAACCTTCATCAGGCGTGATGTGCCATAGAAAAGGAAAGAGGAAATAAAAGTTAAATGCTTACAGAGTGCGGGAGTCTTCTCTCATCGATCACTAGCAGCAAAGTGAAGTCAGGTGAACTTTTTTGTTTTTTTCACACAAACATTCAACAGGCGTTTATAAATAGGTCAATGCTGCCATCTGGTGGACAAAGCCGCTCATGACAATGCAGTGCCTTATTTACCTGCATAAAACTGTAAAATGTAACAAATGATGACAAATAATGATAAATAAAATACAGGAAAAACACCTTAGATATTCTTTGTCCCATTGGGAGTTTCAAAAGACAATCTAGGTGGCAGAGAACTTGATCCAGAAGCCTGTTGTTTTACCACAGTCATAATTATTAATTATTAATTATTATGCCTTAAGCCTTGAATTATTGTGTACAATTACAAACAAGGTTAGGGTTAGGATGAGAATAGGGCCAGGGCTATGATAGGGCCAGGACTATGGTTAGGTTTAGGAAAAGGTTCTCTGCAGCCCATGTGCACTAGAATGCACCTTAGTTATGAATGTCCAGCATGGATTATCAAATAGCATAACTAGGTGCGAGAGAAAACTGTGACCCTAGAAAAGTTGTACAACAAGTTTTAAAAGGGTGATGAAATAGTACAGTATCTCTGTAATCCCAAGACAAAAGGTAACAATTGAATTGAATATGACAATTGTGCCTGTGTGAGGTTTACAGGACTTGGATGTGTTGTCAATTAACCTGTGAATTGTTTACAGGAATTGAATATGTTATGAATTAACCTGTTAAATTTTTACAGGAATTGGATATTATTCACCTGTGCAATGTTTACAGGAATTTGGTAGTGGAGGCCCCCAACAGAGACCCCAGAGGGACCCACACAAGGCAAGGCGCCAACCCAGCGACGGGGGGGAGGCACGGGCTGATTAGGTTTAGAGGAGGGTGTGAAAAATAGAGAGATAGAGAGAGAGAGAGAGAAAGAAAAAGGGGGGGAGGGGTGTGTGCACTGTCCATCTATCCCCCCGCCAAGGTGACGCCCCGCCAAACACGGGAACCCCCGAGGACCCTGCAAGAGGCACATCAACACATAAGGGCAGGTCAGACATATGCAAATGAGCCAAAATAGTGCAAATCAGACATATGTAGGTGAGACACATTTTTTCACCTGTTTTGTCACAATAATTTTACCAGATTGTTTACTGGAGTAGGGCACCCCATGTGGGATAGGCCAGTCCACTGTCGGAACCACCGTGTCAGCACATCGGTGAGGTCGGTGCTGGGCTGTCGCTCTGGTTCGACAGGGATGGTGTACGAGCTGTATTCAGGAGGCCGGATGAGTTCAGCACTCGTGCGCTTCAACCTCTCCGTCCCAAGTCGCCTGCAGGTGGGAGGGGGTTCATTATAAGTCCGGTTTCGTACCTGGGGGGGCCGGGGTCCCACGGTCCAAGGTCTCCGGTCGATCACGGGACGTCTGCAGGGTAACCCTTTACTGCCGTATTCTTGCGTCACAGAAGGGGGGCAGGTAGCCTCAGCGTGTATCGTGGACGGTTGTGGAGTCGTGGGAACAGCCGGTGCCGCGCCGGTAGAAGGACGGAACTCGCCATGGATCTCCGCCTGGGCCCGAGGTTTCGGGGATGGATCGGGGGGAGTCGCCGGTGTGACGTCATCGGTCGGTCCTGATGGTGTTGCTCGTCCTGCGTCATCCTGGTCTCCAGTCGTGGTAGCCATGTGGGGGTCAGGTGACACCAGCGAAGTGATTTGGGTCTCCGCATGTTTTAGGGTGTCAAGAGTCAATTTTGAGCCCAACTTTTTCTTGGCCCAATTGGAAGCGATGAAGAAAGCGGACCTCCATTTTGAATCAATTTGGGTGGTCAGTTTGTCCATTTCAATTTTTATGGAATTTAAATAATGCTTCCTTAATATGCCAATTGTTGTGTCAGCCCAATTGTTTGCATTCACTGAGATCAAAGCCTGCGTGCCGGCATTGTTTTGTGCAGGCTTGATCATGATAGTCAGTGTTTGAACCATTCTTTTGATGGTTGGTGGCCAATTATGATTTTTAATATTTTTTTGATGATGCATCATAATTATGATGTTTTGCATGCATCTAGTTTGGAGGCCAAAATGATTGTCTTGGGGGCTACCTCCCTGTGGTGTTCTGTAGCCTAAATGGCCGCTCTTGTGTGGCCCAGAGTGAGAGTCAGGACCATGTGGTTGTGGGCTAACAGTTAGCATTAATGGCGGCCGTCCGAATGGCATGGCCTGGGTCGATTGATTTGACCCAAATAGCGGCTGCATCCGCACAAATTCGGACATTATATGAATAAAAGATATGCTACAGTAATGGGAGGTAGCCAAAATGTGCACATGGGCAGTAAAAATAGAAAAATATAATCCAAGGAAAAGGTCCAAAAGTTCGAAAAAATAGCACTATTTATTTACAAACTATGACACATCCATGCAACGTTTCGGTAAGAATAACCTTCATCAGGCGTGATGTGCCATAGAAAAGGAAAGAGGAAATAAAAGTTAAATGCTTACAGAGTGCGGGAGTCTTCTCTCATCGATCACTAGCAGCAAAGTGAAGTCAGGTGAACTTTTTTGTTTTTTTCACACAAACATTCAACAGGCGTTTATAAATAGGTCAATGCTGCCATCTGGTGGACAAAGCCGCTCATGACAATGCAGTGCCTTATTTACCTGCATAAAACTGTAAAATGTAACAAATGATGACAAATAATGATAAATAAAATACAGGAAAAACACCTTAGATATTCTTTGTCCCATTGGGAGTTTCAAAAGACAATCTAGGTGGCAGAGAACTTGATCCAGAAGCCTGTTGTTTTACCACAGTCATAATTATTAATTATTAATTATTATGCCTTAAGCCTTGAATTATTGTGTACAATTACAAACAAGGTTAGGGTTAGGATGAGAATAGGGCCAGGGCTATGATAGGGCCAGGACTATGGTTAGGTTTAGGAAAAGGTTCTCTGCAGCCCATGTGCACTAGAATGCACCTTAGTTATGAATGTCCAGCATGGATTATCAAATAGCATAACTAGGTGCGAGAGAAAACTGTGACCCTAGAAAAGTTGTACAACAAGTTTTAAAAGGGTGATGAAATAGTACAGTATCTCTGTAATCCCAAGACAAAAGGTAACAATTGAATTGAATATGACAATTGTGCCTGTGTGAGGTTTACAGGACTTGGATGTGTTGTCAATTAACCTGTGAATTGTTTACAGGAATTGAATATGTTATGAATTAACCTGTTAAATTTTTACAGGAATTGGATATTATTCACCTGTGCAATGTTTACAGGAATTTGGTAGTGGAGGCCCCCAACAGAGACCCCAGAGGGACCCACACAAGGCAAGGCGCCAACCCAGCGACGGGGGGGAGGCACGGGCTGATTAGGTTTAGAGGAGGGTGTGAAAAATAGAGAGATAGAGAGAGAGAGAGAGAAAGAAAAAGGGGGGGAGGGGTGTGTGCACTGTCCATCTATCCCCCCGCCAAGGTGACGCCCCGCCAAACACGGGAACCCCCGAGGACCCTGCAAGAGGCACATCAACACATAAGGGCAGGTCAGACATATGCAAATGAGCCAAAATAGTGCAAATCAGACATATGTAGGTGAGACACATTTTTTCACCTGTTTTGTCACAATAATTTTACCAGATTGTTTACTGGAGTAGGGCACCCCATGTGGGATAGGCCAGTCCACTGTCGGAACCACCGTGTCAGCACATCGGTGAGGTCGGTGCTGGGCTGTCGCTCTGGTTCGACAGGGATGGTGTACGAGCTGTATTCAGGAGGCCGGATGAGTTCAGCACTCGTGCGCTTCAACCTCTCCGTCCCAAGTCGCCTGCAGGTGGGAGGGGGTTCATTATAAGTCCGGTTTCGTACCTGGGGGGGCCGGGGTCCCACGGTCCAAGGTCTCCGGTCGATCACGGGACGTCTGCAGGGTAACCCTTTACTGCCGTATTCTTGCGTCACAGAAGGGGGGCAGGTAGCCTCAGCGTGTATCGTGGACGGTTGTGGAGTCGTGGGAACAGCCGGTGCCGCGCCGGTAGAAGGACGGAACTCGCCATGGATCTCCGCCTGGGCCCGAGGTTTCGGGGATGGATCGGGGGGAGTCGCCGGTGTGACGTCATCGGTCGGTCCTGATGGTGTTGCTCGTCCTGCGTCATCCTGGTCTCCAGTCGTGGTAGCCATGTGGGGGTCAGGTGACACCAGCGAAGTGATTTGGGTCTCCGCATGTTTTAGGGTGTCAAGAGTCAATTTTGAGCCCAACTTTTTCTTGGCCCAATTGGAAGCGATGAAGAAAGCGGACCTCCATTTTGAATCAATTTGGGTGGTCAGTTTGTCCATTTCAATTTTTATGGAATTTAAATAATGCTTCCTTAATATGCCAATTGTTGTGTCAGCCCAATTGTTTGCATTCACTGAGATCAAAGCCTGCGTGCCGGCATTGTTTTGTGCAGGCTTGATCATGATAGTCAGTGTTTGAACCATTCTTTTGATGGTTGGTGGCCAATTATGATTTTTAATATTTTTTTGATGATGCATCATAATTATGATGTTTTGCATGCATCTAGTTTGGAGGCCAAAATGATTGTCTTGGGGGCTACCTCCCTGTGGTGTTCTGTAGCCTAAATGGCCGCTCTTGTGTGGCCCAGAGTGAGAGTCAGGACCATGTGGTTGTGGGCTAACAGTTAGCATTAATGGCGGCCGTCCGAATGGCATGGCCTGGGTCGATTGATTTGACCCAAATAGCGGCTGCATCCGCACAAATTCGGACATTATATGAATAAAAGATATGCTACAGTAATGGGAGGTAGCCAAAATGTGCACATGGGCAGTAAAAATAGAAAAATATAATCCAAGGAAAAGGTCCAAAAGTTCGAAAAAATAGCACTATTTATTTACAAACTATGACACATCCATGCAACGTTTCGGTAAGAATAACCTTCATCAGGCGTGATGTGCCATAGAAAAGGAAAGAGGAAATAAAAGTTAAATGCTTACAGAGTGCGGGAGTCTTATCTCATCGATCACTAGCAGCAAAGTGAAGTCAGGTGAACTTTTTTGTTTTTTTCACACAAACATTCAACAGGCGTTTATAAATAGGTCAATGCTGCCATCTGGTGGACAAAGCCGCTCATCACAATGCAGTGCCTTATTTACCTGCATAAAACTGTAAAATGTAACAAATGATGACAAATAATGATAAATAAAATACAGGAAAAACACCTTAGATATTCTTTGTCCCATTGGGAGTTTCAAAAGACAATCTAGGTGGCAGAGAACTTGATCCAGAAGCCTGTTGTTTTACCACAGTCATAATTATTAATTATTAATTATTATGCCTTAAGCCTTGAATTATTGTGTACAATTACAAACAAGGTTAGGGTTAGGATGAGAATAGGGCCAGGGCTATGATAGGGCCAGGACTATGGTTAGGTTTAGGAAAAGGTTCTCTGCAGCCCATGTGCACTAGAATGCACCTTAGTTATGAATGTCCAGCATGGATTATCAAATAGCATAACTAGGTGCGAGAGAAAACTGTGACCCTAGAAAAGTTGTACAACAAGTTTTAAAAGGGTGATGAAATAGTACAGTATCTCTGTAATCCCAAGACAAAAGGTAACAATTGAATTGAATATGACAATTGTGCCTGTGTGAGGTTTACAGGACTTGGATGTGTTGTCAATTAACCTGTGAATTGTTTACAGGAATTGAATATGTTATGAATTAACCTGTTAAATTTTTACAGGAATTGGATATTATTCACCTGTGCAATGTTTACAGGAATTTGGTAGTGGAGGCCCCCAACAGAGACCCCAGAGGGACCCACACAAGGCAAGGCGCCAACCCAGCGACGGGGGGGAGGCACGGGCTGATTAGGTTTAGAGGAGGGTGTGAAAAATAGAGAGATAGAGAGAGAGAGAGAGAAAGAAAAAGGGGGGGAGGGGTGTGTGCACTGTCCATCTATCCCCCCGCCAAGGTGACGCCCCGCCAAACACGGGAACCCCCGAGGACCCTGCAAGAGGCACATCAACACATAAGGGCAGGTCAGACATATGCAAATGAGCCAAAATAGTGCAAATCAGACATATGTAGGTGAGACACATTTTTTCACCTGTTTTGTCACAATAATTTTACCAGATTGTTTACTGGAGTAGGGCACCCCATGTGGGATAGGCCAGTCCACTGTCGGAACCACCGTGTCAGCACATCGGTGAGGTCGGTGCTGGGCTGTCGCTCTGGTTCGACAGGGATGGTGTACGAGCTGTATTCAGGAGGCCGGATGAGTTCAGCACTCGTGCGCTTCAACCTCTCCGTCCCAAGTCGCCTGCAGGTGGGAGGGGGTTCATTATAAGTCCGGTTTCGTACCTGGGGGGGCCGGGGTCCCACGGTCCAAGGTCTCCGGTCGATCACGGGACGTCTGCAGGGTAACCCTTTACTGCCGTATTCTTGCGTCACAGAAGGGGGGCAGGTAGCCTCAGCGTGTATCGTGGACGGTTGTGGAGTCGTGGGAACAGCCGGTGCCGCGCCGGTAGAAGGACGGAACTCGCCATGGATCTCCGCCTGGGCCCGAGGTTTCGGGGATGGATCGGGGGGAGTCGCCGGTGTGACGTCATCGGTCGGTCCTGATGGTGTTGCTCGTCCTGCGTCATCCTGGTCTCCAGTCGTGGTAGCCATGTGGGGGTCAGGTGACACCAGCGAAGTGATTTGGGTCTCCGCATGTTTTAGGGTGTCAAGAGTCAATTTTGAGCCCAACTTTTTCTTGGCCCAATTGGAAGCGATGAAGAAAGCGGACCTCCATTTTGAATCAATTTGGGTGGTCAGTTTGTCCATTTCAATTTTTATGGAATTTAAATAATGCTTCCTTAATATGCCAATTGTTGTGTCAGCCCAATTGTTTGCATTCACTGAGATCAAAGCCTGCGTGCCGGCATTGTTTTGTGCAGGCTTGATCATGATAGTCAGTGTTTGAACCATTCTTTTGATGGTTGGTGGCCAATTATGATTTTTAATATTTTTTTGATGATGCATCATAATTATGATGTTTTGCATGCATCTAGTTTGGAGGCCAAAATGATTGTCTTGGGGGCTACCTCCCTGTGGTGTTCTGTAGCCTAAATGGCCGCTCTTGTGTGGCCCAGAGTGAGAGTCAGGACCATGTGGTTGTGGGCTAACAGTTAGCATTAATGGCGGCCGTCCGAATGGCATGGCCTGGGTCGATTGATTTGACCCAAATAGCGGCTGCATCCGCACAAATTCGGACATTATATGAATAAAAGATATGCTACAGTAATGGGAGGTAGCCAAAATGTGCACATGGGCAGTAAAAATAGAAAAATATAATCCAAGGAAAAGGTCCAAAAGTTCGAAAAAATAGCACTATTTATTTACAAACTATGACACATCCATGCAACGTTTCGGTAAGAATAACCTTCATCAGGCGTGATGTGCCATAGAAAAGGAAAGAGGAAATAAAAGTTAAATGCTTACAGAGTGCGGGAGTCTTCTCTCATCGATCACTAGCAGCAAAGTGAAGTCAGGTGAACTTTTTTGTTTTTTTCACACAAACATTCAACAGGCGTTTATAAATAGGTCAATGCTGCCATCTGGTGGACAAAGCCGCTCATCACAATGCAGTGCCTTATTTACCTGCATAAAACTGTAAAATGTAACAAATGATGACAAATAATGATAAATAAAATACAGGAAAAACACCTTAGATATTCTTTGTCCCATTGGGAGTTTCAAAAGACAATCTAGGTGGCAGAGAACTTGATCCAGAAGCCTGTTGTTTTACCACAGTCATAATTATTAATTATTAATTATTATGCCTTAAGCCTTGAATTATTGTGTACAATTACAAACAAGGTTAGGGTTAGGATGAGAATAGGGCCAGGGCTATGATAGGGCCAGGACTATGGTTAGGTTTAGGAAAAGGTTCTCTGCAGCCCATGTGCACTAGAATGCACCTTAGTTATGAATGTCCAGCATGGATTATCAAATAGCATAACTAGGTGCGAGAGAAAACTGTGACCCTAGAAAAGTTGTACAACAAGTTTTAAAAGGGTGATGAAATAGTACAGTATCTCTGTAATCCCAAGACAAAAGGTAACAATTGAATTGAATATGACAATTGTGCCTGTGTGAGGTTTACAGGACTTGGATGTGTTGTCAATTAACCTGTGAATTGTTTACAGGAATTGAATATGTTATGAATTAACCTGTTAAATTTTTACAGGAATTGGATATTATTCACCTGTGCAATGTTTACAGGAATTTGGTAGTGGAGGCCCCCAACAGAGACCCCAGAGGGACCCACACAAGGCAAGGCGCCAACCCAGCGACGGGGGGGAGGCACGGGCTGATTAGGTTTAGAGGAGGGTGTGAAAAATAGAGAGATAGAGAGAGAGAGAGAGAAAGAAAAAGGGGGGGAGGGGTGTGTGCACTGTCCATCTATCCCCCCGCCAAGGTGACGCCCCGCCAAACACGGGAACCCCCGAGGACCCTGCAAGAGGCACATCAACACATAAGGGCAGGTCAGACATATGCAAATGAGCCAAAATAGTGCAAATCAGACATATGTAGGTGAGACACATTTTTTCACCTGTTTTGTCACAATAATTTTACCAGATTGTTTACTGGAGTAGGGCACCCCATGTGGGATAGGCCAGTCCACTGTCGGAACCACCGTGTCAGCACATCGGTGAGGTCGGTGCTGGGCTGTCGCTCTGGTTCGACAGGGATGGTGTACGAGCTGTATTCAGGAGGCCGGATGAGTTCAGCACTCGTGCGCTTCAACCTCTCCGTCCCAAGTCGCCTGCAGGTGGGAGGGGGTTCATTATAAGTCCGGTTTCGTACCTGGGGGGGCCGGGGTCCCACGGTCCAAGGTCTCCGGTCGATCACGGGACGTCTGCAGGGTAACCCTTTACTGCCGTATTCTTGCGTCACAGAAGGGGGGCAGGTAGCCTCAGCGTGTATCGTGGACGGTTGTGGAGTCGTGGGAACAGCCGGTGCCGCGCCGGTAGAAGGACGGAACTCGCCATGGATCTCCGCCTGGGCCCGAGGTTTCGGGGATGGATCGGGGGGAGTCGCCGGTGTGACGTCATCGGTCGGTCCTGATGGTGTTGCTCGTCCTGCGTCATCCTGGTCTCCAGTCGTGGTAGCCATGTGGGGGTCAGGTGACACCAGCGAAGTGATTTGGGTCTCCGCATGTTTTAGGGTGTCAAGAGTCAATTTTGAGCCCAACTTTTTCTTGGCCCAATTGGAAGCGATGAAGAAAGCGGACCTCCATTTTGAATCAATTTGGGTGGTCAGTTTGTCCATTTCAATTTTTATGGAATTTAAATAATGCTTCCTTAATATGCCAATTGTTGTGTCAGCCCAATTGTTTGCATTCACTGAGATCAAAGCCTGCGTGCCGGCATTGTTTTGTGCAGGCTTGATCATGATAGTCAGTGTTTGAACCATTCTTTTGATGGTTGGTGGCCAATTATGATTTTTAATATTTTTTTGATGATGCATCATAATTATGATGTTTTGCATGCATCTAGTTTGGAGGCCAAAATGATTGTCTTGGGGGCTACCTCCCTGTGGTGTTCTGTAGCCTAAATGGCCGCTCTTGTGTGGCCCAGAGTGAGAGTCAGGACCATGTGGTTGTGGGCTAACAGTTAGCATTAATGGCGGCCGTCCGAATGGCATGGCCTGGGTCGATTGATTTGACCCAAATAGCGGCTGCATCCGCACAAATTCGGACATTATATGAATAAAAGATATGCTACAGTAATGGGAGGTAGCCAAAATGTGCACATGGGCAGTAAAAATAGAAAAATATAATCCAAGGAAAAGGTCCAAAAGTTCGAAAAAATAGCACTATTTATTTACAAACTATGACACATCCATGCAACGTTTCGGTAAGAATAACCTTCATCAGGCGTGATGTGCCATAGAAAAGGAAAGAGGAAATAAAAGTTAAATGCTTACAGAGTGCGGGAGTCTTCTCTCATCGATCACTAGCAGCAAAGTGAAGTCAGGTGAACTTTTTTGTTTTTTTCACACAAACATTCAACAGGCGTTTATAAATAGGTCAATGCTGCCATCTGGTGGACAAAGCCGCTCATCACAATGCAGTGCCTTATTTACCTGCATAAAACTGTAAAATGTAACAAATGATGACAAATAATGATAAATAAAATACAGGAAAAACACCTTAGATATTCTTTGTCCCATTGGGAGTTTCAAAAGACAATCTAGGTGGCAGAGAACTTGATCCAGAAGCCTGTTGTTTTACCACAGTCATAATTATTAATTATTAATTATTATGCCTTAAGCCTTGAATTATTGTGTACAATTACAAACAAGGTTAGGGTTAGGATGAGAATAGGGCCAGGGCTATGATAGGGCCAGGACTATGGTTAGGTTTAGGAAAAGGTTCTCTGCAGCCCATGTGCACTAGAATGCACCTTAGTTATGAATGTCCAGCATGGATTATCAAATAGCATAACTAGGTGCGAGAGAAAACTGTGACCCTAGAAAAGTTGTACAACAAGTTTTAAAAGGGTGATGAAATAGTACAGTATCTCTGTAATCCCAAGACAAAAGGTAACAATTGAATTGAATATGACAATTGTGCCTGTGTGAGGTTTACAGGACTTGGATGTGTTGTCAATTAACCTGTGAATTGTTTACAGGAATTGAATATGTTATGAATTAACCTGTTAAATTTTTACAGGAATTGGATATTATTCACCTGTGCAATGTTTACAGGAATTTGGTAGTGGAGGCCCCCAACAGAGACCCCAGAGGGACCCACACAAGGCAAGGCGCCAACCCAGCGACGGGGGGGAGGCACGGGCTGATTAGGTTTAGAGGAGGGTGTGAAAAATAGAGAGATAGAGAGAGAGAGAGAGAAAGAAAAAGGGGGGGAGGGGTGTGTGCACTGTCCATCTATCCCCCCGCCAAGGTGACGCCCCGCCAAACACGGGAACCCCCGAGGACCCTGCAAGAGGCACATCAACACATAAGGGCAGGTCAGACATATGCAAATGAGCCAAAATAGTGCAAATCAGACATATGTAGGTGAGACACATTTTTTCACCTGTTTTGTCACAATAATTTTACCAGATTGTTTACTGGAGTAGGGCACCCCATGTGGGATAGGCCAGTCCACTGTCGGAACCACCGTGTCAGCACATCGGTGAGGTCGGTGCTGGGCTGTCGCTCTGGTTCGACAGGGATGGTGTACGAGCTGTATTCAGGAGGCCGGATGAGTTCAGCACTCGTGCGCTTCAACCTCTCCGTCCCAAGTCGCCTGCAGGTGGGAGGGGGTTCATTATAAGTCCGGTTTCGTACCTGGGGGGGCCGGGGTCCCACGGTCCAAGGTCTCCGGTCGATCACGGGACGTCTGCAGGGTAACCCTTTACTGCCGTATTCTTGCGTCACAGAAGGGGGGCAGGTAGCCTCAGCGTGTATCGTGGACGGTTGTGGAGTCGTGGGAACAGCCGGTGCCGCGCCGGTAGAAGGACGGAACTCGCCATGGATCTCCGCCTGGGCCCGAGGTTTCGGGGATGGATCGGGGGGAGTCGCCGGTGTGACGTCATCGGTCGGTCCTGATGGTGTTGCTCGTCCTGCGTCATCCTGGTCTCCAGTCGTGGTAGCCATGTGGGGGTCAGGTGACACCAGCGAAGTGATTTGGGTCTCCGCATGTTTTAGGGTGTCAAGAGTCAATTTTGAGCCCAACTTTTTCTTGGCCCAATTGGAAGCGATGAAGAAAGCGGACCTCCATTTTGAATCAATTTGGGTGGTCAGTTTGTCCATTTCAATTTTTATGGAATTTAAATAATGCTTCCTTAATATGCCAATTGTTGTGTCAGCCCAATTGTTTGCATTCACTGAGATCAAAGCCTGCGTGCCGGCATTGTTTTGTGCAGGCTTGATCATGATAGTCAGTGTTTGAACCATTCTTTTGATGGTTGGTGGCCAATTATGATTTTTAATATTTTTTTGATGATGCATCATAATTATGATGTTTTGCATGCATCTAGTTTGGAGGCCAAAATGATTGTCTTGGGGGCTACCTCCCTGTGGTGTTCTGTAGCCTAAATGGCCGCTCTTGTGTGGCCCAGAGTGAGAGTCAGGACCATGTGGTTGTGGGCTAACAGTTAGCATTAATGGCGGCCGTCCGAATGGCATGGCCTGGGTCGATTGATTTGACCCAAATAGCGGCTGCATCCGCACAAATTCGGACATTATATGAATAAAAGATATGCTACAGTAATGGGAGGTAGCCAAAATGTGCACATGGGCAGTAAAAATAGAAAAATATAATCCAAGGAAAAGGTCCAAAAGTTCGAAAAAATAGCACTATTTATTTACAAACTATGACACATCCATGCAACGTTTCGGTAAGAATAACCTTCATCAGGCGTGATGTGCCATAGAAAAGGAAAGAGGAAATAAAAGTTAAATGCTTACAGAGTGCGGGAGTCTTCTCTCATCGATCACTAGCAGCAAAGTGAAGTCAGGTGAACTTTTTTGTTTTTTTCACACAAACATTCAACAGGCGTTTATAAATAGGTCAATGCTGCCATCTGGTGGACAAAGCCGCTCATAACAATGCAGTGCCTTATTTACCTGCATAAAACTGTAAAATGTAACAAATGATGACAAATAATGATAAATAAAATACAGGAAAAACACCTTAGATATTCTTTGTCCCATTGGGAGTTTCAAAAGACAATCTAGGTGGCAGAGAACTTGATCCAGAAGCCTGTTGTTTTACCACAGTCATAATTATTAATTATTAATTATTATGCCTTAAGCCTTGAATTATTGTGTACAATTACAAACAAGGTTAGGGTTAGGATGAGAATAGGGCCAGGGCTATGATAGGGCCAGGACTATGGTTAGGTTTAGGAAAAGGTTCTCTGCAGCCCATGTGCACTAGAATGCACCTTAGTTATGAATGTCCAGCATGGATTATCAAATAGCATAACTAGGTGCGAGAGAAAACTGTGACCCTAGAAAAGTTGTACAACAAGTTTTAAAAGGGTGATGAAATAGTACAGTATCTCTGTAATCCCAAGACAAAAGGTAACAATTGAATTGAATATGACAATTGTGCCTGTGTGAGGTTTACAGGACTTGGATGTGTTGTCAATTAACCTGTGAATTGTTTACAGGAATTGAATATGTTATGAATTAACCTGTTAAATTTTTACAGGAATTGGATATTATTCACCTGTGCAATGTTTACAGGAATTTGGTAGTGGAGGCCCCCAACAGAGACCCCAGAGGGACCCACACAAGGCAAGGCGCCAACCCAGCGACGGGGGGGAGGCACGGGCTGATTAGGTTTAGAGGAGGGTGTGAAAAATAGAGAGATAGAGAGAGAGAGAGAGAAAGAAAAAGGGGGGGAGGGGTGTGTGCACTGTCCATCTATCCCCCCGCCAAGGTGACGCCCCGCCAAACACGGGAACCCCCGAGGACCCTGCAAGAGGCACATCAACACATAAGGGCAGGTCAGACATATGCAAATGAGCCAAAATAGTGCAAATCAGACATATGTAGGTGAGACACATTTTTTCACCTGTTTTGTCACAATAATTTTACCAGATTGTTTACTGGAGTAGGGCACCCCATGTGGGATAGGCCAGTCCACTGTCGGAACCACCGTGTCAGCACATCGGTGAGGTCGGTGCTGGGCTGTCGCTCTGGTTCGACAGGGATGGTGTACGAGCTGTATTCAGGAGGCCGGATGAGTTCAGCACTCGTGCGCTTCAACCTCTCCGTCCCAAGTCGCCTGCAGGTGGGAGGGGGTTCATTATAAGTCCGGTTTCGTACCTGGGGGGGCCGGGGTCCCACGGTCCAAGGTCTCCGGTCGATCACGGGACGTCTGCAGGGTAACCCTTTACTGCCGTATTCTTGCGTCACAGAAGGGGGGCAGGTAGCCTCAGCGTGTATCGTGGACGGTTGTGGAGTCGTGGGAACAGCCGGTGCCGCGCCGGTAGAAGGACGGAACTCGCCATGGATCTCCGCCTGGGCCCGAGGTTTCGGGGATGGATCGGGGGGAGTCGCCGGTGTGACGTCATCGGTCGGTCCTGATGGTGTTGCTCGTCCTGCGTCATCCTGGTCTCCAGTCGTGGTAGCCATGTGGGGGTCAGGTGACACCAGCGAAGTGATTTGGGTCTCCGCATGTTTTAGGGTGTCAAGAGTCAATTTTGAGCCCAACTTTTTCTTGGCCCAATTGGAAGCGATGAAGAAAGCGGACCTCCATTTTGAATCAATTTGGGTGGTCAGTTTGTCCATTTCAATTTTTATGGAATTTAAATAATGCTTCCTTAATATGCCAATTGTTGTGTCAGCCCAATTGTTTGCATTCACTGAGATCAAAGCCTGCGTGCCGGCATTGTTTTGTGCAGGCTTGATCATGATAGTCAGTGTTTGAACCATTCTTTTGATGGTTGGTGGCCAATTATGATTTTTAATATTTTTTTGATGATGCATCATAATTATGATGTTTTGCATGCATCTAGTTTGGAGGCCAAAATGATTGTCTTGGGGGCTACCTCCCTGTGGTGTTCTGTAGCCTAAATGGCCGCTCTTGTGTGGCCCAGAGTGAGAGTCAGGACCATGTGGTTGTGGGCTAACAGTTAGCATTAATGGCGGCCGTCCGAATGGCATGGCCTGGGTCGATTGATTTGACCCAAATAGCGGCTGCATCCGCACAAATTCGGACATTATATGAATAAAAGATATGCTACAGTAATGGGAGGTAGCCAAAATGTGCACATGGGCAGTAAAAATAGAAAAATATAATCCAAGGAAAAGGTCCAAAAGTTCGAAAAAATAGCACTATTTATTTACAAACTATGACACATCCATGCAACGTTTCGGTAAGAATAACCTTCATCAGGCGTGATGTGCCATAGAAAAGGAAAGAGGAAATAAAAGTTAAATGCTTACAGAGTGCGGGAGTCTTCTCTCATCGATCACTAGCAGCAAAGTGAAGTCAGGTGAACTTTTTTGTTTTTTTCACACAAACATTCAACAGGCGTTTATAAATAGGTCAATGCTGCCATCTGGTGGACAAAGCCGCTCATCACAATGCAGTGCCTTATTTACCTGCATAAAACTGTAAAATGTAACAAATGATGACAAATAATGATAAATAAAATACAGGAAAAACACCTTAGATATTCTTTGTCCCATTGGGAGTTTCAAAAGACAATCTAGGTGGCAGAGAACTTGATCCAGAAGCCTGTTGTTTTACCACAGTCATAATTATTAATTATTAATTATTATGCCTTAAGCCTTGAATTATTGTGTACAATTACAAACAAGGTTAGGGTTAGGATGAGAATAGGGCCAGGGCTATGATAGGGCCAGGACTATGGTTAGGTTTAGGAAAAGGTTCTCTGCAGCCCATGTGCACTAGAATGCACCTTAGTTATGAATGTCCAGCATGGATTATCAAATAGCATAACTAGGTGCGAGAGAAAACTGTGACCCTAGAAAAGTTGTACAACAAGTTTTAAAAGGGTGATGAAATAGTACAGTATCTCTGTAATCCCAAGACAAAAGGTAACAATTGAATTGAATATGACAATTGTGCCTGTGTGAGGTTTACAGGACTTGGATGTGTTGTCAATTAACCTGTGAATTGTTTACAGGAATTGAATATGTTATGAATTAACCTGTTAAATTTTTACAGGAATTGGATATTATTCACCTGTGCAATGTTTACAGGAATTTGGTAGTGGAGGCCCCCAACAGAGACCCCAGAGGGACCCACACAAGGCAAGGCGCCAACCCAGCGACGGGGGGGAGGCACGGGCTGATTAGGTTTAGAGGAGGGTGTGAAAAATAGAGAGATAGAGAGAGAGAGAGAGAAAGAAAAAGGGGGGGAGGGGTGTGTGCACTGTCCATCTATCCCCCCGCCAAGGTGACGCCCCGCCAAACACGGGAACCCCCGAGGACCCTGCAAGAGGCACATCAACACATAAGGGCAGGTCAGACATATGCAAATGAGCCAAAATAGTGCAAATCAGACATATGTAGGTGAGACACATTTTTTCACCTGTTTTGTCACAATAATTTTACCAGATTGTTTACTGGAGTAGGGCACCCCATGTGGGATAGGCCAGTCCACTGTCGGAACCACCGTGTCAGCACATCGGTGAGGTCGGTGCTGGGCTGTCGCTCTGGTTCGACAGGGATGGTGTACGAGCTGTATTCAGGAGGCCGGATGAGTTCAGCACTCGTGCGCTTCAACCTCTCCGTCCCAAGTCGCCTGCAGGTGGGAGGGGGTTCATTATAAGTCCGGTTTCGTACCTGGGGGGGCCGGGGTCCCACGGTCCAAGGTCTCCGGTCGATCACGGGACGTCTGCAGGGTAACCCTTTACTGCCGTATTCTTGCGTCACAGAAGGGGGGCAGGTAGCCTCAGCGTGTATCGTGGACGGTTGTGGAGTCGTGGGAACAGCCGGTGCCGCGCCGGTAGAAGGACGGAACTCGCCATGGATCTCCGCCTGGGCCCGAGGTTTCGGGGATGGATCGGGGGGAGTCGCCGGTGTGACGTCATCGGTCGGTCCTGATGGTGTTGCTCGTCCTGCGTCATCCTGGTCTCCAGTCGTGGTAGCCATGTGGGGGTCAGGTGACACCAGCGAAGTGATTTGGGTCTCCGCATGTTTTAGGGTGTCAAGAGTCAATTTTGAGCCCAACTTTTTCTTGGCCCAATTGGAAGCGATGAAGAAAGCGGACCTCCATTTTGAATCAATTTGGGTGGTCAGTTTGTCCATTTCAATTTTTATGGAATTTAAATAATGCTTCCTTAATATGCCAATTGTTGTGTCAGCCCAATTGTTTGCATTCACTGAGATCAAAGCCTGCGTGCCGGCATTGTTTTGTGCAGGCTTGATCATGATAGTCAGTGTTTGAACCATTCTTTTGATGGTTGGTGGCCAATTATGATTTTTAATATTTTTTTGATGATGCATCATAATTATGATGTTTTGCATGCATCTAGTTTGGAGGCCAAAATGATTGTCTTGGGGGCTACCTCCCTGTGGTGTTCTGTAGCCTAAATGGCCGCTCTTGTGTGGCCCAGAGTGAGAGTCAGGACCATGTGGTTGTGGGCTAACAGTTAGCATTAATGGCGGCCGTCCGAATGGCATGGCCTGGGTCGATTGATTTGACCCAAATAGCGGCTGCATCCGCACAAATTCGGACATTATATGAATAAAAGATATGCTACAGTAATGGGAGGTAGCCAAAATGTGCACATGGGCAGTAAAAATAGAAAAATATAATCCAAGGAAAAGGTCCAAAAGTTCGAAAAAATAGCACTATTTATTTACAAACTATGACACATCCATGCAACGTTTCGGTAAGAATAACCTTCATCAGGCGTGATGTGCCATAGAAAAGGAAAGAGGAAATAAAAGTTAAATGCTTACAGAGTGCGGGAGTCTTCTCTCATCGATCACTAGCAGCAAAGTGAAGTCAGGTGAACTTTTTTGTTTTTTTCACACAAACATTCAACAGGCGTTTATAAATAGGTCAATGCTGCCATCTGGTGGACAAAGCCGCTCATCACAATGCAGTGCCTTATTTACCTGCATAAAACTGTAAAATGTAACAAATGATGACAAATAATGATAAATAAAATACAGGAAAAACACCTTAGATATTCTTTGTCCCATTGGGAGTTTCAAAAGACAATCTAGGTGGCAGAGAACTTGATCCAGAAGCCTGTTGTTTTACCACAGTCATAATTATTAATTATTAATTATTATGCCTTAAGCCTTGAATTATTGTGTACAATTACAAACAAGGTTAGGGTTAGGATGAGAATAGGGCCAGGGCTATGATAGGGCCAGGACTATGGTTAGGTTTAGGAAAAGGTTCTCTGCAGCCCATGTGCACTAGAATGCACCTTAGTTATGAATGTCCAGCATGGATTATCAAATAGCATAACTAGGTGCGAGAGAAAACTGTGACCCTAGAAAAGTTGTACAACAAGTTTTAAAAGGGTGATGAAATAGTACAGTATCTCTGTAATCCCAAGACAAAAGGTAACAATTGAATTGAATATGACAATTGTGCCTGTGTGAGGTTTACAGGACTTGGATGTGTTGTCAATTAACCTGTGAATTGTTTACAGGAATTGAATATGTTATGAATTAACCTGTTAAATTTTTACAGGAATTGGATATTATTCACCTGTGCAATGTTTACAGGAATTTGGTAGTGGAGGCCCCCAACAGAGACCCCAGAGGGACCCACACAAGGCAAGGCGCCAACCCAGCGACGGGGGGGAGGCACGGGCTGATTAGGTTTAGAGGAGGGTGTGAAAAATAGAGAGATAGAGAGAGAGAGAGAGAAAGAAAAAGGGGGGGAGGGGTGTGTGCACTGTCCATCTATCCCCCCGCCAAGGTGACGCCCCGCCAAACACGGGAACCCCCGAGGACCCTGCAAGAGGCACATCAACACATAAGGGCAGGTCAGACATATGCAAATGAGCCAAAATAGTGCAAATCAGACATATGTAGGTGAGACACATTTTTTCACCTGTTTTGTCACAATAATTTTACCAGATTGTTTACTGGAGTAGGGCACCCCATGTGGGATAGGCCAGTCCACTGTCGGAACCACCGTGTCAGCACATCGGTGAGGTCGGTGCTGGGCTGTCGCTCTGGTTCGACAGGGATGGTGTACGAGCTGTATTCAGGAGGCCGGATGAGTTCAGCACTCGTGCGCTTCAACCTCTCCGTCCCAAGTCGCCTGCAGGTGGGAGGGGGTTCATTATAAGTCCGGTTTCGTACCTGGGGGGGCCGGGGTCCCACGGTCCAAGGTCTCCGGTCGATCACGGGACGTCTGCAGGGTAACCCTTTACTGCCGTATTCTTGCGTCACAGAAGGGGGGCAGGTAGCCTCAGCGTGTATCGTGGACGGTTGTGGAGTCGTGGGAACAGCCGGTGCCGCGCCGGTAGAAGGACGGAACTCGCCATGGATCTCCGCCTGGGCCCGAGGTTTCGGGGATGGATCGGGGGGAGTCGCCGGTGTGACGTCATCGGTCGGTCCTGATGGTGTTGCTCGTCCTGCGTCATCCTGGTCTCCAGTCGTGGTAGCCATGTGGGGGTCAGGTGACACCAGCGAAGTGATTTGGGTCTCCGCATGTTTTAGGGTGTCAAGAGTCAATTTTGAGCCCAACTTTTTCTTGGCCCAATTGGAAGCGATGAAGAAAGCGGACCTCCATTTTGAATCAATTTGGGTGGTCAGTTTGTCCATTTCAATTTTTATGGAATTTAAATAATGCTTCCTTAATATGCCAATTGTTGTGTCAGCCCAATTGTTTGCATTCACTGAGATCAAAGCCTGCGTGCCGGCATTGTTTTGTGCAGGCTTGATCATGATAGTCAGTGTTTGAACCATTCTTTTGATGGTTGGTGGCCAATTATGATTTTTAATATTTTTTTGATGATGCATCATAATTATGATGTTTTGCATGCATCTAGTTTGGAGGCCAAAATGATTGTCTTGGGGGCTACCTCCCTGTGGTGTTCTGTAGCCTAAATGGCCGCTCTTGTGTGGCCCAGAGTGAGAGTCAGGACCATGTGGTTGTGGGCTAACAGTTAGCATTAATGGCGGCCGTCCGAATGGCATGGCCTGGGTCGATTGATTTGACCCAAATAGCGGCTGCATCCGCACAAATTCGGACATTATATGAATAAAAGATATGCTACAGTAATGGGAGGTAGCCAAAATGTGCACATGGGCAGTAAAAATAGAAAAATATAATCCAAGGAAAAGGTCCAAAAGTTCGAAAAAATAGCACTATTTATTTACAAACTATGACACATCCATGCAACGTTTCGGTAAGAATAACCTTCATCAGGCGTGATGTGCCATAGAAAAGGAAAGAGGAAATAAAAGTTAAATGCTTACAGAGTGCGGGAGTCTTCTCTCATCGATCACTAGCAGCAAAGTGAAGTCAGGTGAACTTTTTTGTTTTTTTCACACAAACATTCAACAGGCGTTTATAAATAGGTCAATGCTGCCATCTGGTGGACAAAGCCGCTCATCACAATGCAGTGCCTTATTTACCTGCATAAAACTGTAAAATGTAACAAATGATGACAAATAATGATAAATAAAATACAGGAAAAACACCTTAGATATTCTTTGTCCCATTGGGAGTTTCAAAAGACAATCTAGGTGGCAGAGAACTTGATCCAGAAGCCTGTTGTTTTACCACAGTCATAATTATTAATTATTAATTATTATGCCTTAAGCCTTGAATTATTGTGTACAATTACAAACAAGGTTAGGGTTAGGATGAGAATAGGGCCAGGGCTATGATAGGGCCAGGACTATGGTTAGGTTTAGGAAAAGGTTCTCTGCAGCCCATGTGCACTAGAATGCACCTTAGTTATGAATGTCCAGCATGGATTATCAAATAGCATAACTAGGTGCGAGAGAAAACTGTGACCCTAGAAAAGTTGTACAACAAGTTTTAAAAGGGTGATGAAATAGTACAGTATCTCTGTAATCCCAAGACAAAAGGTAACAATTGAATTGAATATGACAATTGTGCCTGTGTGAGGTTTACAGGACTTGGATGTGTTGTCAATTAACCTGTGAATTGTTTACAGGAATTGAATATGTTATGAATTAACCTGTTAAATTTTTACAGGAATTGGATATTATTCACCTGTGCAATGTTTACAGGAATTTGGTAGTGGAGGCCCCCAACAGAGACCCCAGAGGGACCCACACAAGGCAAGGCGCCAACCCAGCGACGGGGGGGAGGCACGGGCTGATTAGGTTTAGAGGAGGGTGTGAAAAATAGAGAGATAGAGAGAGAGAGAGAGAAAGAAAAAGGGGGGGAGGGGTGTGTGCACTGTCCATCTATCCCCCCGCCAAGGTGACGCCCCGCCAAACACGGGAACCCCCGAGGACCCTGCAAGAGGCACATCAACACATAAGGGCAGGTCAGACATATGCAAATGAGCCAAAATAGTGCAAATCAGACATATGTAGGTGAGACACATTTTTTCACCTGTTTTGTCACAATAATTTTACCAGATTGTTTACTGGAGTAGGGCACCCCATGTGGGATAGGCCAGTCCACTGTCGGAACCACCGTGTCAGCACATCGGTGAGGTCGGTGCTGGGCTGTCGCTCTGGTTCGACAGGGATGGTGTACGAGCTGTATTCAGGAGGCCGGATGAGTTCAGCACTCGTGCGCTTCAACCTCTCCGTCCCAAGTCGCCTGCAGGTGGGAGGGGGTTCATTATAAGTCCGGTTTCGTACCTGGGGGGGCCGGGGTCCCACGGTCCAAGGTCTCCGGTCGATCACGGGACGTCTGCAGGGTAACCCTTTACTGCCGTATTCTTGCGTCACAGAAGGGGGGCAGGTAGCCTCAGCGTGTATCGTGGACGGTTGTGGAGTCGTGGGAACAGCCGGTGCCGCGCCGGTAGAAGGACGGAACTCGCCATGGATCTCCGCCTGGGCCCGAGGTTTCGGGGATGGATCGGGGGGAGTCGCCGGTGTGACGTCATCGGTCGGTCCTGATGGTGTTGCTCGTCCTGCGTCATCCTGGTCTCCAGTCGTGGTAGCCATGTGGGGGTCAGGTGACACCAGCGAAGTGATTTGGGTCTCCGCATGTTTTAGGGTGTCAAGAGTCAATTTTGAGCCCAACTTTTTCTTGGCCCAATTGGAAGCGATGAAGAAAGCGGACCTCCATTTTGAATCAATTTGGGTGGTCAGTTTGTCCATTTCAATTTTTATGGAATTTAAATAATGCTTCCTTAATATGCCAATTGTTGTGTCAGCCCAATTGTTTGCATTCACTGAGATCAAAGCCTGCGTGCCGGCATTGTTTTGTGCAGGCTTGATCATGATAGTCAGTGTTTGAACCATTCTTTTGATGGTTGGTGGCCAATTATGATTTTTAATATTTTTTTGATGATGCATCATAATTATGATGTTTTGCATGCATCTAGTTTGGAGGCCAAAATGATTGTCTTGGGGGCTACCTCCCTGTGGTGTTCTGTAGCCTAAATGGCCGCTCTTGTGTGGCCCAGAGTGAGAGTCAGGACCATGTGGTGGTGGGCTAACAGTTAGCATTAATGGCGGCCGTCCGAATGGCATGGCCTGGGTCGATTGATTTGACCCAAATAGCGGCTGCATCCGCACAAATTCGGACATTATATGAATAAAAGATATGCTACAGTAATGGGAGGTAGCCAAAATGTGCACATGGGCAGTAAAAATAGAAAAATATAATCCAAGGAAAAGGTCCAAAAGTTCGAAAAAATAGCACTATTTATTTACAAACTATGACACATCCATGCAACGTTTCGGTAAGAATAACCTTCATCAGGCGTGATGTGCCATAGAAAAGGAAAGAGGAAATAAAAGTTAAATGCTTACAGAGTGCGGGAGTCTTCTCTCATCGATCACTAGCAGCAAAGTGAAGTCAGGTGAACTTTTTTGTTTTTTTCACACAAACATTCAACAGGCGTTTATAAATAGGTCAATGCTGCCATCTGGTGGACAAAGCCGCTCATCACAATGCAGTGCCTTATTTACCTGCATAAAACTGTAAAATGTAACAAATGATGACAAATAATGATAAATAAAATACAGGAAAAACACCTTAGATATTCTTTGTCCCATTGGGAGTTTCAAAAGACAATCTAGGTGGCAGAGAACTTGATCCAGAAGCCTGTTGTTTTACCACAGTCATAATTATTAATTATTAATTATTATGCCTTAAGCCTTGAATTATTGTGTACAATTACAAACAAGGTTAGGGTTAGGATGAGAATAGGGCCAGGGCTATGATAGGGCCAGGACTATGGTTAGGTTTAGGAAAAGGTTCTCTGCAGCCCATGTGCACTAGAATGCACCTTAGTTATGAATGTCCAGCATGGATTATCAAATAGCATAACTAGGTGCGAGAGAAAACTGTGACCCTAGAAAAGTTGTACAACAAGTTTTAAAAGGGTGATGAAATAGTACAGTATCTCTGTAATCCCAAGACAAAAGGTAACAATTGAATTGAATATGACAATTGTGCCTGTGTGAGGTTTACAGGACTTGGATGTGTTGTCAATTAACCTGTGAATTGTTTACAGGAATTGAATATGTTATGAATTAACCTGTTAAATTTTTACAGGAATTGGATATTATTCACCTGTGCAATGTTTACAGGAATTTGGTAGTGGAGGCCCCCAACAGAGACCCCAGAGGGACCCACACAAGGCAAGGCGCCAACCCAGCGACGGGGGGGAGGCACGGGCTGATTAGGTTTAGAGGAGGGTGTGAAAAATAGAGAGATAGAGAGAGAGAGAGAGAAAGAAAAAGGGGGGGAGGGGTGTGTGCACTGTCCATCTATCCCCCCGCCAAGGTGACGCCCCGCCAAACACGGGAACCCCCGAGGACCCTGCAAGAGGCACATCAACACATAAGGGCAGGTCAGACATATGCAAATGAGCCAAAATAGTGCAAATCAGACATATGTAGGTGAGACACATTTTTTCACCTGTTTTGTCACAATAATTTTACCAGATTGTTTACTGGAGTAGGGCACCCCATGTGGGATAGGCCAGTCCACTGTCGGAACCACCGTGTCAGCACATCGGTGAGGTCGGTGCTGGGCTGTCGCTCTGGTTCGACAGGGATGGTGTACGAGCTGTATTCAGGAGGCCGGATGAGTTCAGCACTCGTGCGCTTCAACCTCTCCGTCCCAAGTCGCCTGCAGGTGGGAGGGGGTTCATTATAAGTCCGGTTTCGTACCTGGGGGGGCCGGGGTCCCACGGTCCAAGGTCTCCGGTCGATCACGGGACGTCTGCAGGGTAACCCTTTACTGCCGTATTCTTGCGTCACAGAAGGGGGGCAGGTAGCCTCAGCGTGTATCGTGGACGGTTGTGGAGTCGTGGGAACAGCCGGTGCCGCGCCGGTAGAAGGACGGAACTCGCCATGGATCTCCGCCTGGGCCCGAGGTTTCGGGGATGGATCGGGGGGAGTCGCCGGTGTGACGTCATCGGTCGGTCCTGATGGTGTTGCTCGTCCTGCGTCATCCTGGTCTCCAGTCGTGGTAGCCATGTGGGGGTCAGGTGACACCAGCGAAGTGATTTGGGTCTCCGCATGTTTTAGGGTGTCAAGAGTCAATTTTGAGCCCAACTTTTTCTTGGCCCAATTGGAAGCGATGAAGAAAGCGGACCTCCATTTTGAATCAATTTGGGTGGTCAGTTTGTCCATTTCAATTTTTATGGAATTTAAATAATGCTTCCTTAATATGCCAATTGTTGTGTCAGCCCAATTGTTTGCATTCACTGAGATCAAAGCCTGCGTGCCGGCATTGTTTTGTGCAGGCTTGATCATGATAGTCAGTGTTTGAACCATTCTTTTGATGGTTGGTGGCCAATTATGATTTTTAATATTTTTTTGATGATGCATCATAATTATGATGTTTTGCATGCATCTAGTTTGGAGGCCAAAATGATTGTCTTGGGGGCTACCTCCCTGTGGTGTTCTGTAGCCTAAATGGCCGCTCTTGTGTGGCCCAGAGTGAGAGTCAGGACCATGTGGTTGTGGGCTAACAGTTAGCATTAATGGCGGCCGTCCGAATGGCATGGCCTGGGTCGATTGATTTGACCCAAATAGCGGCTGCATCCGCACAAATTCGGACATTATATGAATAAAAGATATGCTACAGTAATGGGAGGTAGCCAAAATGTGCACATGGGCAGTAAAAATAGAAAAATATAATCCAAGGAAAAGGTCCAAAAGTTCGAAAAAATAGCACTATTTATTTACAAACTATGACACATCCATGCAACGTTTCGGTAAGAATAACCTTCATCAGGCGTGATGTGCCATAGAAAAGGAAAGAGGAAATAAAAGTTAAATGCTTACAGAGTGCGGGAGTCTTATCTCATCGATCACTAGCAGCAAAGTGAAGTCAGGTGAACTTTTTTGTTTTTTTCACACAAACATTCAACAGGCGTTTATAAATAGGTCAATGCTGCCATCTGGTGGACAAAGCCGCTCATCACAATGCAGTGCCTTATTTACCTGCATAAAACTGTAAAATGTAACAAATGATGACAAATAATGATAAATAAAATACAGGAAAAACACCTTAGATATTCTTTGTCCCATTGGGAGTTTCAAAAGACAATCTAGGTGGCAGAGAACTTGATCCAGAAGCCTGTTGTTTTACCACAGTCATAATTATTAATTATTAATTATTATGCCTTAAGCCTTGAATTATTGTGTACAATTACAAACAAGGTTAGGGTTAGGATGAGAATAGGGCCAGGGCTATGATAGGGCCAGGACTATGGTTAGGTTTAGGAAAAGGTTCTCTGCAGCCCATGTGCACTAGAATGCACCTTAGTTATGAATGTCCAGCATGGATTATCAAATAGCATAACTAGGTGCGAGAGAAAACTGTGACCCTAGAAAAGTTGTACAACAAGTTTTAAAAGGGTGATGAAATAGTACAGTATCTCTGTAATCCCAAGACAAAAGGTAACAATTGAATTGAATATGACAATTGTGCCTGTGTGAGGTTTACAGGACTTGGATGTGTTGTCAATTAACCTGTGAATTGTTTACAGGAATTGAATATGTTATGAATTAACCTGTTAAATTTTTACAGGAATTGGATATTATTCACCTGTGCAATGTTTACAGGAATTTGGTAGTGGAGGCCCCCAACAGAGACCCCAGAGGGACCCACACAAGGCAAGGCGCCAACCCAGCGACGGGGGGGAGGCACGGGCTGATTAGGTTTAGAGGAGGGTGTGAAAAATAGAGAGATAGAGAGAGAGAGAGAGAAAGAAAAAGGGGGGGAGGGGTGTGTGCACTGTCCATCTATCCCCCCGCCAAGGTGACGCCCCGCCAAACACGGGAACCCCCGAGGACCCTGCAAGAGGCACATCAACACATAAGGGCAGGTCAGACATATGCAAATGAGCCAAAATAGTGCAAATCAGACATATGTAGGTGAGACACATTTTTTCACCTGTTTTGTCACAATAATTTTACCAGATTGTTTACTGGAGTAGGGCACCCCATGTGGGATAGGCCAGTCCACTGTCGGAACCACCGTGTCAGCACATCGGTGAGGTCGGTGCTGGGCTGTCGCTCTGGTTCGACAGGGATGGTGTACGAGCTGTATTCAGGAGGCCGGATGAGTTCAGCACTCGTGCGCTTCAACCTCTCCGTCCCAAGTCGCCTGCAGGTGGGAGGGGGTTCATTATAAGTCCGGTTTCGTACCTGGGGGGGCCGGGGTCCCACGGTCCAAGGTCTCCGGTCGATCACGGGACGTCTGCAGGGTAACCCTTTACTGCCGTATTCTTGCGTCACAGAAGGGGGGCAGGTAGCCTCAGCGTGTATCGTGGACGGTTGTGGAGTCGTGGGAACAGCCGGTGCCGCGCCGGTAGAAGGACGGAACTCGCCATGGATCTCCGCCTGGGCCCGAGGTTTCGGGGATGGATCGGGGGGAGTCGCCGGTGTGACGTCATCGGTCGGTCCTGATGGTGTTGCTCGTCCTGCGTCATCCTGGTCTCCAGTCGTGGTAGCCATGTGGGGGTCAGGTGACACCAGCGAAGTGATTTGGGTCTCCGCATGTTTTAGGGTGTCAAGAGTCAATTTTGAGCCCAACTTTTTCTTGGCCCAATTGGAAGCGATGAAGAAAGCGGACCTCCATTTTGAATCAATTTGGGTGGTCAGTTTGTCCATTTCAATTTTTATGGAATTTAAATAATGCTTCCTTAATATGCCAATTGTTGTGTCAGCCCAATTGTTTGCATTCACTGAGATCAAAGCCTGCGTGCCGGCATTGTTTTGTGCAGGCTTGATCATGATAGTCAGTGTTTGAACCATTCTTTTGATGGTTGGTGGCCAATTATGATTTTTAATATTTTTTTGATGATGCATCATAATTATGATGTTTTGCATGCATCTAGTTTGGAGGCCAAAATGATTGTCTTGGGGGCTACCTCCCTGTGGTGTTCTGTAGCCTAAATGGCCGCTCTTGTGTGGCCCAGAGTGAGAGTCAGGACCATGTGGTTGTGGGCTAACAGTTAGCATTAATGGCGGCCGTCCGAATGGCATGGCCTGGGTCGATTGATTTGACCCAAATAGCGGCTGCATCCGCACAAATTCGGACATTATATGAATAAAAGATATGCTACAGTAATGGGAGGTAGCCAAAATGTGCACATGGGCAGTAAAAATAGAAAAATATAATCCAAGGAAAAGGTCCAAAAGTTCGAAAAAATAGCACTATTTATTTACAAACTATGACACATCCATGCAACGTTTCGGTAAGAATAACCTTCATCAGGCGTGATGTGCCATAGAAAAGGAAAGAGGAAATAAAAGTTAAATGCTTACAGAGTGCGGGAGTCTTCTCTCATCGATCACTAGCAGCAAAGTGAAGTCAGGTGAACTTTTTTGTTTTTTTCACACAAACATTCAACAGGCGTTTATAAATAGGTCAATGCTGCCATCTGGTGGACAAAGCCGCTCATCACAATGCAGTGCCTTATTTACCTGCATAAAACTGTAAAATGTAACAAATGATGACAAATAATGATAAATAAAATACAGGAAAAACACCTTAGATATTCTTTGTCCCATTGGGAGTTTCAAAAGACAATCTAGGTGGCAGAGAACTTGATCCAGAAGCCTGTTGTTTTACCACAGTCATAATTATTAATTATTAATTATTATGCCTTAAGCCTTGAATTATTGTGTACAATTACAAACAAGGTTAGGGTTAGGATGAGAATAGGGCCAGGGCTATGATAGGGCCAGGACTATGGTTAGGTTTAGGAAAAGGTTCTCTGCAGCCCATGTGCACTAGAATGCACCTTAGTTATGAATGTCCAGCATGGATTATCAAATAGCATAACTAGGTGCGAGAGAAAACTGTGACCCTAGAAAAGTTGTACAACAAGTTTTAAAAGGGTGATGAAATAGTACAGTATCTCTGTAATCCCAAGACAAAAGGTAACAATTGAATTGAATATGACAATTGTGCCTGTGTGAGGTTTACAGGACTTGGATGTGTTGTCAATTAACCTGTGAATTGTTTACAGGAATTGAATATGTTATGAATTAACCTGTTAAATTTTTACAGGAATTGGATATTATTCACCTGTGCAATGTTTACAGGAATTTGGTAGTGGAGGCCCCCAACAGAGACCCCAGAGGGACCCACACAAGGCAAGGCGCCAACCCAGCGACGGGGGGGAGGCACGGGCTGATTAGGTTTAGAGGAGGGTGTGAAAAATAGAGAGATAGAGAGAGAGAGAGAGAAAGAAAAAGGGGGGGAGGGGTGTGTGCACTGTCCATCTATCCCCCCGCCAAGGTGACGCCCCGCCAAACACGGGAACCCCCGAGGACCCTGCAAGAGGCACATCAACACATAAGGGCAGGTCAGACATATGCAAATGAGCCAAAATAGTGCAAATCAGACATATGTAGGTGAGACACATTTTTTCACCTGTTTTGTCACAATAATTTTACCAGATTGTTTACTGGAGTAGGGCACCCCATGTGGGATAGGCCAGTCCACTGTCGGAACCACCGTGTCAGCACATCGGTGAGGTCGGTGCTGGGCTGTCGCTCTGGTTCGACAGGGATGGTGTACGAGCTGTATTCAGGAGGCCGGATGAGTTCAGCACTCGTGCGCTTCAACCTCTCCGTCCCAAGTCGCCTGCAGGTGGGAGGGGGTTCATTATAAGTCCGGTTTCGTACCTGGGGGGGCCGGGGTCCCACGGTCCAAGGTCTCCGGTCGATCACGGGACGTCTGCAGGGTAACCCTTTACTGCCGTATTCTTGCGTCACAGAAGGGGGGCAGGTAGCCTCAGCGTGTATCGTGGACGGTTGTGGAGTCGTGGGAACAGCCGGTGCCGCGCCGGTAGAAGGACGGAACTCGCCATGGATCTCCGCCTGGGCCCGAGGTTTCGGGGATGGATCGGGGGGAGTCGCCGGTGTGACGTCATCGGTCGGTCCTGATGGTGTTGCTCGTCCTGCGTCATCCTGGTCTCCAGTCGTGGTAGCCATGTGGGGGTCAGGTGACACCAGCGAAGTGATTTGGGTCTCCGCATGTTTTAGGGTGTCAAGAGTCAATTTTGAGCCCAACTTTTTCTTGGCCCAATTGGAAGCGATGAAGAAAGCGGACCTCCATTTTGAATCAATTTGGGTGGTCAGTTTGTCCATTTCAATTTTTATGGAATTTAAATAATGCTTCCTTAATATGCCAATTGTTGTGTCAGCCCAATTGTTTGCATTCACTGAGATCAAAGCCTGCGTGCCGGCATTGTTTTGTGCAGGCTTGATCATGATAGTCAGTGTTTGAACCATTCTTTTGATGGTTGGTGGCCAATTATGATTTTTAATATTTTTTTGATGATGCATCATAATTATGATGTTTTGCATGCATCTAGTTTGGAGGCCAAAATGATTGTCTTGGGGGCTACCTCCCTGTGGTGTTCTGTAGCCTAAATGGCCGCTCTTGTGTGGCCCAGAGTGAGAGTCAGGACCATGTGGTTGTGGGCTAACAGTTAGCATTAATGGCGGCCGTCCGAATGGCATGGCCTGGGTCGATTGATTTGACCCAAATAGCGGCTGCATCCGCACAAATTCGGACATTATATGAATAAAAGATATGCTACAGTAATGGGAGGTAGCCAAAATGTGCACATGGGCAGTAAAAATAGAAAAATATAATCCAAGGAAAAGGTCCAAAAGTTCGAAAAAATAGCACTATTTATTTACAAACTATGACACATCCATGCAACGTTTCGGTAAGAATAACCTTCATCAGGCGTGATGTGCCATAGAAAAGGAAAGAGGAAATAAAAGTTAAATGCTTACAGAGTGCGGGAGTCTTCTCTCATCGATCACTAGCAGCAAAGTGAAGTCAGGTGAACTTTTTTGTTTTTTTCACACAAACATTCAACAGGCGTTTATAAATAGGTCAATGCTGCCATCTGGTGGACAAAGCCGCTCATGACAATGCAGTGCCTTATTTACCTGCATAAAACTGTAAAATGTAACAAATGATGACAAATAATGATAAATAAAATACAGGAAAAACACCTTAGATATTCTTTGTCCCATTGGGAGTTTCAAAAGACAATCTAGGTGGCAGAGAACTTGATCCAGAAGCCTGTTGTTTTACCACAGTCATAATTATTAATTATTAATTATTATGCCTTAAGCCTTGAATTATTGTGTACAATTACAAACAAGGTTAGGGTTAGGATGAGAATAGGGCCAGGGCTATGATAGGGCCAGGACTATGGTTAGGTTTAGGAAAAGGTTCTCTGCAGCCCATGTGCACTAGAATGCACCTTAGTTATGAATGTCCAGCATGGATTATCAAATAGCATAACTAGGTGCGAGAGAAAACTGTGACCCTAGAAAAGTTGTACAACAAGTTTTAAAAGGGTGATGAAATAGTACAGTATCTCTGTAATCCCAAGACAAAAGGTAACAATTGAATTGAATATGACAATTGTGCCTGTGTGAGGTTTACAGGACTTGGATGTGTTGTCAATTAACCTGTGAATTGTTTACAGGAATTGAATATGTTATGAATTAACCTGTTAAATTTTTACAGGAATTGGATATTATTCACCTGTGCAATGTTTACAGGAATTTGGTAGTGGAGGCCCCCAACAGAGACCCCAGAGGGACCCACACAAGGCAAGGCGCCAACCCAGCGACGGGGGGGAGGCACGGGCTGATTAGGTTTAGAGGAGGGTGTGAAAAATAGAGAGATAGAGAGAGAGAGAGAGAAAGAAAAAGGGGGGGAGGGGTGTGTGCACTGTCCATCTATCCCCCCGCCAAGGTGACGCCCCGCCAAACACGGGAACCCCCGAGGACCCTGCAAGAGGCACATCAACACATAAGGGCAGGTCAGACATATGCAAATGAGCCAAAATAGTGCAAATCAGACATATGTAGGTGAGACACATTTTTTCACCTGTTTTGTCACAATAATTTTACCAGATTGTTTACTGGAGTAGGGCACCCCATGTGGGATAGGCCAGTCCACTGTCGGAACCACCGTGTCAGCACATCGGTGAGGTCGGTGCTGGGCTGTCGCTCTGGTTCGACAGGGATGGTGTACGAGCTGTATTCAGGAGGCCGGATGAGTTCAGCACTCGTGCGCTTCAACCTCTCCGTCCCAAGTCGCCTGCAGGTGGGAGGGGGTTCATTATAAGTCCGGTTTCGTACCTGGGGGGGCCGGGGTCCCACGGTCCAAGGTCTCCGGTCGATCACGGGACGTCTGCAGGGTAACCCTTTACTGCCGTATTCTTGCGTCACAGAAGGGGGGCAGGTAGCCTCAGCGTGTATCGTGGACGGTTGTGGAGTCGTGGGAACAGCCGGTGCCGCGCCGGTAGAAGGACGGAACTCGCCATGGATCTCCGCCTGGGCCCGAGGTTTCGGGGATGGATCGGGGGGAGTCGCCGGTGTGACGTCATCGGTCGGTCCTGATGGTGTTGCTCGTCCTGCGTCATCCTGGTCTCCAGTCGTGGTAGCCATGTGGGGGTCAGGTGACACCAGCGAAGTGATTTGGGTCTCCGCATGTTTTAGGGTGTCAAGAGTCAATTTTGAGCCCAACTTTTTCTTGGCCCAATTGGAAGCGATGAAGAAAGCGGACCTCCATTTTGAATCAATTTGGGTGGTCAGTTTGTCCATTTCAATTTTTATGGAATTTAAATAATGCTTCCTTAATATGCCAATTGTTGTGTCAGCCCAATTGTTTGCATTCACTGAGATCAAAGCCTGCGTGCCGGCATTGTTTTGTGCAGGCTTGATCATGATAGTCAGTGTTTGAACCATTCTTTTGATGGTTGGTGGCCAATTATGATTTTTAATATTTTTTTGATGATGCATCATAATTATGATGTTTTGCATGCATCTAGTTTGGAGGCCAAAATGATTGTCTTGGGGGCTACCTCCCTGTGGTGTTCTGTAGCCTAAATGGCCGCTCTTGTGTGGCCCAGAGTGAGAGTCAGGACCATGTGGTTGTGGGCTAACAGTTAGCATTAATGGCGGCCGTCCGAATGGCATGGCCTGGGTCGATTGATTTGACCCAAATAGCGGCTGCATCCGCACAAATTCGGACATTATATGAATAAAAGATATGCTACAGTAATGGGAGGTAGCCAAAATGTGCACATGGGCAGTAAAAATAGAAAAATATAATCCAAGGAAAAGGTCCAAAAGTTCGAAAAAATAGCACTATTTATTTACAAACTATGACACATCCATGCAACGTTTCGGTAAGAATAACCTTCATCAGGCGTGATGTGCCATAGAAAAGGAAAGAGGAAATAAAAGTTAAATGCTTACAGAGTGCGGGAGTCTTATCTCATCGATCACTAGCAGCAAAGTGAAGTCAGGTGAACTTTTTTGTTTTTTTCACACAAACATTCAACAGGCGTTTATAAATAGGTCAATGCTGCCATCTGGTGGACAAAGCCGCTCATCACAATGCAGTGCCTTATTTACCTGCATAAAACTGTAAAATGTAACAAATGATGACAAATAATGATAAATAAAATACAGGAAAAACACCTTAGATATTCTTTGTCCCATTGGGAGTTTCAAAAGACAATCTAGGTGGCAGAGAACTTGATCCAGAAGCCTGTTGTTTTACCACAGTCATAATTATTAATTATTAATTATTATGCCTTAAGCCTTGAATTATTGTGTACAATTACAAACAAGGTTAGGGTTAGGATGAGAATAGGGCCAGGGCTATGATAGGGCCAGGACTATGGTTAGGTTTAGGAAAAGGTTCTCTGCAGCCCATGTGCACTAGAATGCACCTTAGTTATGAATGTCCAGCATGGATTATCAAATAGCATAACTAGGTGCGAGAGAAAACTGTGACCCTAGAAAAGTTGTACAACAAGTTTTAAAAGGGTGATGAAATAGTACAGTATCTCTGTAATCCCAAGACAAAAGGTAACAATTGAATTGAATATGACAATTGTGCCTGTGTGAGGTTTACAGGACTTGGATGTGTTGTCAATTAACCTGTGAATTGTTTACAGGAATTGAATATGTTATGAATTAACCTGTTAAATTTTTACAGGAATTGGATATTATTCACCTGTGCAATGTTTACAGGAATTTGGTAGTGGAGGCCCCCAACAGAGACCCCAGAGGGACCCACACAAGGCAAGGCGCCAACCCAGCGACGGGGGGGAGGCACGGGCTGATTAGGTTTAGAGGAGGGTGTGAAAAATAGAGAGATAGAGAGAGAGAGAGAGAAAGAAAAAGGGGGGGAGGGGTGTGTGCACTGTCCATCTATCCCCCCGCCAAGGTGACGCCCCGCCAAACACGGGAACCCCCGAGGACCCTGCAAGAGGCACATCAACACATAAGGGCAGGTCAGACATATGCAAATGAGCCAAAATAGTGCAAATCAGACATATGTAGGTGAGACACATTTTTTCACCTGTTTTGTCACAATAATTTTACCAGATTGTTTACTGGAGTAGGGCACCCCATGTGGGATAGGCCAGTCCACTGTCGGAACCACCGTGTCAGCACATCGGTGAGGTCGGTGCTGGGCTGTCGCTCTGGTTCGACAGGGATGGTGTACGAGCTGTATTCAGGAGGCCGGATGAGTTCAGCACTCGTGCGCTTCAACCTCTCCGTCCCAAGTCGCCTGCAGGTGGGAGGGGGTTCATTATAAGTCCGGTTTCGTACCTGGGGGGGCCGGGGTCCCACGGTCCAAGGTCTCCGGTCGATCACGGGACGTCTGCAGGGTAACCCTTTACTGCCGTATTCTTGCGTCACAGAAGGGGGGCAGGTAGCCTCAGCGTGTATCGTGGACGGTTGTGGAGTCGTGGGAACAGCCGGTGCCGCGCCGGTAGAAGGACGGAACTCGCCATGGATCTCCGCCTGGGCCCGAGGTTTCGGGGATGGATCGGGGGGAGTCGCCGGTGTGACGTCATCGGTCGGTCCTGATGGTGTTGCTCGTCCTGCGTCATCCTGGTCTCCAGTCGTGGTAGCCATGTGGGGGTCAGGTGACACCAGCGAAGTGATTTGGGTCTCCGCATGTTTTAGGGTGTCAAGAGTCAATTTTGAGCCCAACTTTTTCTTGGCCCAATTGGAAGCGATGAAGAAAGCGGACCTCCATTTTGAATCAATTTGGGTGGTCAGTTTGTCCATTTCAATTTTTATGGAATTTAAATAATGCTTCCTTAATATGCCAATTGTTGTGTCAGCCCAATTGTTTGCATTCACTGAGATCAAAGCCTGCGTGCCGGCATTGTTTTGTGCAGGCTTGATCATGATAGTCAGTGTTTGAACCATTCTTTTGATGGTTGGTGGCCAATTATGATTTTTAATATTTTTTTGATGATGCATCATAATTATGATGTTTTGCATGCATCTAGTTTGGAGGCCAAAATGATTGTCTTGGGGGCTACCTCCCTGTGGTGTTCTGTAGCCTAAATGGCCGCTCTTGTGTGGCCCAGAGTGAGAGTCAGGACCATGTGGTGGTGGGCTAACAGTTAGCATTAATGGCGGCCGTCCGAATGGCATGGCCTGGGTCGATTGATTTGACCCAAATAGCGGCTGCATCCGCACAAATTCGGACATTATATGAATAAAAGATATGCTACAGTAATGGGAGGTAGCCAAAATGTGCACATGGGCAGTAAAAATAGAAAAATATAATCCAAGGAAAAGGTCCAAAAGTTCGAAAAAATAGCACTATTTATTTACAAACTATGACACATCCATGCAACGTTTCGGTAAGAATAACCTTCATCAGGCGTGATGTGCCATAGAAAAGGAAAGAGGAAATAAAAGTTAAATGCTTACAGAGTGCGGGAGTCTTCTCTCATCGATCACTAGCAGCAAAGTGAAGTCAGGTGAACTTTTTTGTTTTTTTCACACAAACATTCAACAGGCGTTTATAAATAGGTCAATGCTGCCATCTGGTGGACAAAGCCGCTCATCACAATGCAGTGCCTTATTTACCTGCATAAAACTGTAAAATGTAACAAATGATGACAAATAATGATAAATAAAATACAGGAAAAACACCTTAGATATTCTTTGTCCCATTGGGAGTTTCAAAAGACAATCTAGGTGGCAGAGAACTTGATCCAGAAGCCTGTTGTTTTACCACAGTCATAATTATTAATTATTAATTATTATGCCTTAAGCCTTGAATTATTGTGTACAATTACAAACAAGGTTAGGGTTAGGATGAGAATAGGGCCAGGGCTATGATAGGGCCAGGACTATGGTTAGGTTTAGGAAAAGGTTCTCTGCAGCCCATGTGCACTAGAATGCACCTTAGTTATGAATGTCCAGCATGGATTATCAAATAGCATAACTAGGTGCGAGAGAAAACTGTGACCCTAGAAAAGTTGTACAACAAGTTTTAAAAGGGTGATGAAATAGTACAGTATCTCTGTAATCCCAAGACAAAAGGTAACAATTGAATTGAATATGACAATTGTGCCTGTGTGAGGTTTACAGGACTTGGATGTGTTGTCAATTAACCTGTGAATTGTTTACAGGAATTGAATATGTTATGAATTAACCTGTTAAATTTTTACAGGAATTGGATATTATTCACCTGTGCAATGTTTACAGGAATTTGGTAGTGGAGGCCCCCAACAGAGACCCCAGAGGGACCCACACAAGGCAAGGCGCCAACCCAGCGACGGGGGGGAGGCACGGGCTGATTAGGTTTAGAGGAGGGTGTGAAAAATAGAGAGATAGAGAGAGAGAGAGAGAAAGAAAAAGGGGGGGAGGGGTGTGTGCACTGTCCATCTATCCCCCCGCCAAGGTGACGCCCCGCCAAACACGGGAACCCCCGAGGACCCTGCAAGAGGCACATCAACACATAAGGGCAGGTCAGACATATGCAAATGAGCCAAAATAGTGCAAATCAGACATATGTAGGTGAGACACATTTTTTCACCTGTTTTGTCACAATAATTTTACCAGATTGTTTACTGGAGTAGGGCACCCCATGTGGGATAGGCCAGTCCACTGTCGGAACCACCGTGTCAGCACATCGGTGAGGTCGGTGCTGGGCTGTCGCTCTGGTTCGACAGGGATGGTGTACGAGCTGTATTCAGGAGGCCGGATGAGTTCAGCACTCGTGCGCTTCAACCTCTCCGTCCCAAGTCGCCTGCAGGTGGGAGGGGGTTCATTATAAGTCCGGTTTCGTACCTGGGGGGGCCGGGGTCCCACGGTCCAAGGTCTCCGGTCGATCACGGGACGTCTGCAGGGTAACCCTTTACTGCCGTATTCTTGCGTCACAGAAGGGGGGCAGGTAGCCTCAGCGTGTATCGTGGACGGTTGTGGAGTCGTGGGAACAGCCGGTGCCGCGCCGGTAGAAGGACGGAACTCGCCATGGATCTCCGCCTGGGCCCGAGGTTTCGGGGATGGATCGGGGGGAGTCGCCGGTGTGACGTCATCGGTCGGTCCTGATGGTGTTGCTCGTCCTGCGTCATCCTGGTCTCCAGTCGTGGTAGCCATGTGGGGGTCAGGTGACACCAGCGAAGTGATTTGGGTCTCCGCATGTTTTAGGGTGTCAAGAGTCAATTTTGAGCCCAACTTTTTCTTGGCCCAATTGGAAGCGATGAAGAAAGCGGACCTCCATTTTGAATCAATTTGGGTGGTCAGTTTGTCCATTTCAATTTTTATGGAATTTAAATAATGCTTCCTTAATATGCCAATTGTTGTGTCAGCCCAATTGTTTGCATTCACTGAGATCAAAGCCTGCGTGCCGGCATTGTTTTGTGCAGGCTTGATCATGATAGTCAGTGTTTGAACCATTCTTTTGATGGTTGGTGGCCAATTATGATTTTTAATATTTTTTTGATGATGCATCATAATTATGATGTTTTGCATGCATCTAGTTTGGAGGCCAAAATGATTGTCTTGGGGGCTACCTCCCTGTGGTGTTCTGTAGCCTAAATGGCCGCTCTTGTGTGGCCCAGAGTGAGAGTCAGGACCATGTGGTGGTGGGCTAACAGTTAGCATTAATGGCGGCCGTCCGAATGGCATGGCCTGGGTCGATTGATTTGACCCAAATAGCGGCTGCATCCGCACAAATTCGGACATTATATGAATAAAAGATATGCTACAGTAATGGGAGGTAGCCAAAATGTGCACATGGGCAGTAAAAATAGAAAAATATAATCCAAGGAAAAGGTCCAAAAGTTCGAAAAAATAGCACTATTTATTTACAAACTATGACACATCCATGCAACGTTTCGGTAAGAATAACCTTCATCAGGCGTGATGTGCCATAGAAAAGGAAAGAGGAAATAAAAGTTAAATGCTTACAGAGTGCGGGAGTCTTCTCTCATCGATCACTAGCAGCAAAGTGAAGTCAGGTGAACTTTTTTGTTTTTTTCACACAAACATTCAACAGGCGTTTATAAATAGGTCAATGCTGCCATCTGGTGGACAAAGCCGCTCATCACAATGCAGTGCCTTATTTACCTGCATAAAACTGTAAAATGTAACAAATGATGACAAATAATGATAAATAAAATACAGGAAAAACACCTTAGATATTCTTTGTCCCATTGGGAGTTTCAAAAGACAATCTAGGTGGCAGAGAACTTGATCCAGAAGCCTGTTGTTTTACCACAGTCATAATTATTAATTATTAATTATTATGCCTTAAGCCTTGAATTATTGTGTACAATTACAAACAAGGTTAGGGTTAGGATGAGAATAGGGCCAGGGCTATGATAGGGCCAGGACTATGGTTAGGTTTAGGAAAAGGTTCTCTGCAGCCCATGTGCACTAGAATGCACCTTAGTTATGAATGTCCAGCATGGATTATCAAATAGCATAACTAGGTGCGAGAGAAAACTGTGACCCTAGAAAAGTTGTACAACAAGTTTTAAAAGGGTGATGAAATAGTACAGTATCTCTGTAATCCCAAGACAAAAGGTAACAATTGAATTGAATATGACAATTGTGCCTGTGTGAGGTTTACAGGACTTGGATGTGTTGTCAATTAACCTGTGAATTGTTTACAGGAATTGAATATGTTATGAATTAACCTGTTAAATTTTTACAGGAATTGGATATTATTCACCTGTGCAATGTTTACAGGAATTTGGTAGTGGAGGCCCCCAACAGAGACCCCAGAGGGACCCACACAAGGCAAGGCGCCAACCCAGCGACGGGGGGGAGGCACGGGCTGATTAGGTTTAGAGGAGGGTGTGAAAAATAGAGAGATAGAGAGAGAGAGAGAGAAAGAAAAAGGGGGGGAGGGGTGTGTGCACTGTCCATCTATCCCCCCGCCAAGGTGACGCCCCGCCAAACACGGGAACCCCCGAGGACCCTGCAAGAGGCACATCAACACATAAGGGCAGGTCAGACATATGCAAATGAGCCAAAATAGTGCAAATCAGACATATGTAGGTGAGACACATTTTTTCACCTGTTTTGTCACAATAATTTTACCAGATTGTTTACTGGAGTAGGGCACCCCATGTGGGATAGGCCAGTCCACTGTCGGAACCACCGTGTCAGCACATCGGTGAGGTCGGTGCTGGGCTGTCGCTCTGGTTCGACAGGGATGGTGTACGAGCTGTATTCAGGAGGCCGGATGAGTTCAGCACTCGTGCGCTTCAACCTCTCCGTCCCAAGTCGCCTGCAGGTGGGAGGGGGTTCATTATAAGTCCGGTTTCGTACCTGGGGGGGCCGGGGTCCCACGGTCCAAGGTCTCCGGTCGATCACGGGACGTCTGCAGGGTAACCCTTTACTGCCGTATTCTTGCGTCACAGAAGGGGGGCAGGTAGGGTTAGGGTTAGGGTTAGGGTTAGGGTTAGGGTTAGGGTTAGGGTTAGGGTTAGGGTTAGGGTTAGGGTTAGGGTTAGGGTTAGGGTTAGGGTTAGGGTTAGGGTTAGGGTTAGGGTTAGGGTTAGGGTTAGGGTTAGGGTTAGGGTTAGGGTTAGGGTTAGGGTTAGGGTTAGGGTTAGGGTTAGGGTTAGGGTTAGGGTTAGGGTTAGTGTTAGGGTTAGGTTTAGTGGTAGGGTCGGGGGAAGGGTAGTGGGCGGGGAGGAGTGTGCACAGTCCTTCGACAGTCTGCCTAGGCCACGCCCCCGCCAAACGCAGGACATCCCGAGGACTCTGCAATTAAGCAATCCGAATCGGGAACGCCTGCGCCACAGCGAGACCCCCTGAAAGGACCCTGAAAAGCAAGCAATCCGAGACAGGCGTTAAATGCAATGACGACACATGCGGACAAACATCCAGCGACGCGCGTTTCGGCCTTTCAGGCCTCGTCAGGCTGGCTGGGCCACGCCCACTGGGACTCACCTGGTTCCACCAGTGGGTGGGATGCTTCCTTGAAATCCCTGTGCCAAATGCCGACTCTCCCTGTGTGTCCTCCGTGAGCAGGATGTGTTCTGATCGACTGCTGGAGAGGGAATGAGCCTTCAAACAGGAGGTGGCTTTAAATAGTGTGCTGCAGGGGGCGGGGCTGTTGCTCACGCTGCAGTGGAGTCAGAAGACTTCCAAAAGAATTCCAAAATAAGAATTCTTACATATGTGACGTGTCATTTCGACATATTACATGCATCACATAGTAGCCTAACATCCACTTGAATATTGGGATGTTTGCACAAAGCAATAAAATGTTTGCTTTGAAGTACCTAGCCTCCTGTTGAACAATGTGTCAAAACAAGTCTAAGCAATGGCATGACTTGTTGCCCCGTCACTACACTCGCACAAATGAAACAGAGTACTCACCGACAAGGCCCCCAGAGGATCCGCACTGGCAGAGCGCCACCTATTGACGGCAGACTGGAGGCGCGGGCTGGTTAGGTTTAGTGGTAGGGTCGGGGGAAGGGTAGTGGGCGGGGAGGAGTGTGCACAGTCCTTCGACAGTCTGCCTAGGCCACGCCCCCGCCAAACGCAGGACATCCCGAGGACTCTGCAATTAAGCAATCCGAATCGGGAACGCCTGCGCCACAGCGAGACCCCCTGAAAGGACCCTGAAAAGCAAGCAATCCGAGACAGGCGTTAAATGCAATGACGACACATGCGGACAAACATCCAGCGACGCGCGTTTCGGCCTTTCAGGCCTCGTCAGGCTGGCTGGGCCACGCCCACTGGGACTCACCTGGTTCCACCAGTGGGTGGGATGCTTCCTTGAAATCCCTGTGCCAAATGCCGACTCTCCCTGTGTGTCCTCCGTGAGCAGGATGTGTTCTGATCGACTGCTGGAGAGGGAATGAGCCTTCAAACAGGAGGTGGCTTTAAATAGTGTGCTGCAGGGGGCGGGGCTGTTGCTCACGCTGCAGTGGAGTCAGAAGACTTCCAAAAGAATTCCAAAATAAGAATTCTTACATATGTGACGTGTCATTTCGACATATTACATGCATCACATAGTAGCCTAACATCCACTTGAATATTGGGATGTTTGCACAAAGCAATAAAATGTTTGCTTTGAAGTACCTAGCCTCCTGTTGAACAATGTGTCAAAACAAGTCTAAGCAATGGCATGACTTGTTGCCCCGTCACTACACTCGCACAAATGAAACAGAGTACTCACCGACAAGGCCCCCAGAGGATCCGCACTGGCAGAGCGCCACCTATTGACGGCAGACTGGAGGCGCGGGCTGGTTAGGTTTAGTGGTAGGGTCGGGGGAAGGGTAGTGGGCGGGGAGGAGTGTGCACAGTCCTTCGACAGTCTGCCTAGGCCACGCCCCCGCCAAACGCAGGACATCCCGAGGACTCTGCAATTAAGCAATCCGAATCGGGAACGCCTGCGCCACAGCGAGACCCCCTGAAAGGACCCTGAAAAGCAAGCAATCCGAGACAGGCGTTAAATGCAATGACGACACATGCGGACAAACATCCAGCGACGCGCGTTTCGGCCTTTCAGGCCTCGTCAGGCTGGCTGGGCCACGCCCACTGGGACTCACCTGGTTCCACCAGTGGGTGGGATGCTTCCTTGAAATCCCTGTGCCAAATGCCGACTCTCCCTGTGTGTCCTCCGTGAGCAGGATGTGTTCTGATCGACTGCTGGAGAGGGAATGAGCCTTCAAACAGGAGGTGGCTTTAAATAGTGTGCTGCAGGGGGCGGGGCTGTTGCTCACGCTGCAGTGGAGTCAGAAGACTTCCAAAAGAATTCCAAAATAAGAATTCTTACATATGTGACGTGTCATTTCGACATATTACATGCATCACATAGTAGCCTAACATCCACTTGAATATTGGGATGTTTGCACAAAGCAATAAAATGTTTGCTTTGAAGTACCTAGCCTCCTGTTGAACAATGTGTCAAAACAAGTCTAAGCAATGGCATGACTTGTTGCCCCGTCACTACACTCGCACAAATGAAACAGAGTACTCACCGACAAGGCCCCCAGAGGATCCGCACTGGCAGAGCGCCACCTATTGACGGCAGACTGGAGGCGCGGGCTGGTTAGGTTTAGTGGTAGGGTCGGGGGAAGGGTAGTGGGCGGGGAGGAGTGTGCACAGTCCTTCGACAGTCTGCCTAGGCCACGCCCCCGCCAAACGCAGGACATCCCGAGGACTCTGCAATTAAGCAATCCGAATCGGGAACGCCTGCGCCACAGCGAGACCCCCTGAAAGGACCCTGAAAAGCAAGCAATCCGAGACAGGCGTTAAATGCAATGACGACACATGCGGACAAACATCCAGCGACGCGCGTTTCGGCCTTTCAGGCCTCGTCAGGCTGGCTGGGCCACGCCCACTGGGACTCACCTGGTTCCACCAGTGGGTGGGATGCTTCCTTGAAATCCCTGTGCCAAATGCCGACTCTCCCTGTGTGTCCTCCGTGAGCAGGATGTGTTCTGATCGACTGCTGGAGAGGGAATGAGCCTTCAAACAGGAGGTGGCTTTAAATAGTGTGCTGCAGGGGGCGGGGCTGTTGCTCACGCTGCAGTGGAGTCAGAAGACTTCCAAAAGAATTCCAAAATAAGAATTCTTACATATGTGACGTGTCATTTCGACATATTACATGCATCACATAGTAGCCTAACATCCACTTGAATATTGGGATGTTTGCACAAAGCAATAAAATGTTTGCTTTGAAGTACCTAGCCTCCTGTTGAACAATGTGTCAAAACAAGTCTAAGCAATGGCATGACTTGTTGCCCCGTCACTACACTCGCACAAATGAAACAGAGTACTCACCGACAAGGCCCCCAGAGGATCCGCACTGGCAGAGCGCCACCTATTGACGGCAGACTGGAGGCGCGGGCTGGTTAGGTTTAGTGGTAGGGTCGGGGGAAGGGTAGTGGGCGGGGAGGAGTGTGCACAGTCCTTCGACAGTCTGCCTAGGCCACGCCCCCGCCAAACGCAGGACATCCCGAGGACTCTGCAATTAAGCAATCCGAATCGGGAACGCCTGCGCCACAGCGAGACCCCCTGAAAGGACCCTGAAAAGCAAGCAATCCGAGACAGGCGTTAAATGCAATGACGACACATGCGGACAAACATCCAGCGACGCGCGTTTCGGCCTTTCAGGCCTCGTCAGGCTGGCTGGGCCACGCCCACTGGGACTCACCTGGTTCCACCAGTGGGTGGGATGCTTCCTTGAAATCCCTGTGCCAAATGCCGACTCTCCCTGTGTGTCCTCCGTGAGCAGGATGTGTTCTGATCGACTGCTGGAGAGGGAATGAGCCTTCAAACAGGAGGTGGCTTTAAATAGTGTGCTGCAGGGGGCGGGGCTGTTGCTCACGCTGCAGTGGAGTCAGAAGACTTCCAAAAGAATTCCAAAATAAGAATTCTTACATATGTGACGTGTCATTTCGACATATTACATGCATCACATAGTAGCCTAACATCCACTTGAATATTGGGATGTTTGCACAAAGCAATAAAATGTTTGCTTTGAAGTACCTAGCCTCCTGTTGAACAATGTGTCAAAACAAGTCTAAGCAATGGCATGACTTGTTGCCCCGTCACTACACTCGCACAAATGAAACAGAGTACTCACCGACAAGGCCCCCAGAGGATCCGCACTGGCAGAGCGCCACCTATTGACGGCAGACTGGAGGCGCGGGCTGGTTAGGTTTAGTGGTAGGGTCGGGGGAAGGGTAGTGGGCGGGGAGGAGTGTGCACAGTCCTTCGACAGTCTGCCTAGGCCACGCCCCCGCCAAACGCAGGACATCCCGAGGACTCTGCAATTAAGCAATCCGAATCGGGAACGCCTGCGCCACAGCGAGACCCCCTGAAAGGACCCTGAAAAGCAAGCAATCCGAGACAGGCGTTAAATGCAATGACGACACATGCGGACAAACATCCAGCGACGCGCGTTTCGGCCTTTCAGGCCTCGTCAGGCTGGCTGGGCCACGCCCACTGGGACTCACCTGGTTCCACCAGTGGGTGGGATGCTTCCTTGAAATCCCTGTGCCAAATGCCGACTCTCCCTGTGTGTCCTCCGTGAGCAGGATGTGTTCTGATCGACTGCTGGAGAGGGAATGAGCCTTCAAACAGGAGGTGGCTTTAAATAGTGTGCTGCAGGGGGCGGGGCTGTTGCTCACGCTGCAGTGGAGTCAGAAGACTTCCAAAAGAATTCCAAAATAAGAATTCTTACATATGTGACGTGTCATTTCGACATATTACATGCATCACATAGTAGCCTAACATCCACTTGAATATTGGGATGTTTGCACAAAGCAATAAAATGTTTGCTTTGAAGTACCTAGCCTCCTGTTGAACAATGTGTCAAAACAAGTCTAAGCAATGGCATGACTTGTTGCCCCGTCACTACACTCGCACAAATGAAACAGAGTACTCACCGACAAGGCCCCCAGAGGATCCGCACTGGCAGAGCGCCACCTATTGACGGCAGACTGGAGGCGCGGGCTGGTTAGGTTTAGTGGTAGGGTCGGGGGAAGGGTAGTGGGCGGGGAGGAGTGTGCACAGTCCTTCGACAGTCTGCCTAGGCCACGCCCCCGCCAAACGCAGGACATCCCGAGGACTCTGCAATTAAGCAATCCGAATCGGGAACGCCTGCGCCACAGCGAGACCCCCTGAAAGGACCCTGAAAAGCAAGCAATCCGAGACAGGCGTTAAATGCAATGACGACACATGCGGACAAACATCCAGCGACGCGCGTTTCGGCCTTTCAGGCCTCGTCAGGCTGGCTGGGCCACGCCCACTGGGACTCACCTGGTTCCACCAGTGGGTGGGATGCTTCCTTGAAATCCCTGTGCCAAATGCCGACTCTCCCTGTGTGTCCTCCGTGAGCAGGATGTGTTCTGATCGACTGCTGGAGAGGGAATGAGCCTTCAAACAGGAGGTGGCTTTAAATAGTGTGCTGCAGGGGGCGGGGCTGTTGCTCACGCTGCAGTGGAGTCAGAAGACTTCCAAAAGAATTCCAAAATAAGAATTCTTACATATGTGACGTGTCATTTCGACATATTACATGCATCACATAGTAGCCTAACATCCACTTGAATATTGGGATGTTTGCACAAAGCAATAAAATGTTTGCTTTGAAGTACCTAGCCTCCTGTTGAACAATGTGTCAAAACAAGTCTAAGCAATGGCATGACTTGTTGCCCCGTCACTACACTCGCACAAATGAAACAGAGTACTCACCGACAAGGCCCCCAGAGGATCCGCACTGGCAGAGCGCCACCTATTGACGGCAGACTGGAGGCGCGGGCTGGTTAGGTTTAGTGGTAGGGTCGGGGGAAGGGTAGTGGGCGGGGAGGAGTGTGCACAGTCCTTCGACAGTCTGCCTAGGCCACGCCCCCGCCAAACGCAGGACATCCCGAGGACTCTGCAATTAAGCAATCCGAATCGGGAACGCCTGCGCCACAGCGAGACCCCCTGAAAGGACCCTGAAAAGCAAGCAATCCGAGACAGGCGTTAAATGCAATGACGACACATGCGGACAAACATCCAGCGACGCGCGTTTCGGCCTTTCAGGCCTCGTCAGGCTGGCTGGGCCACGCCCACTGGGACTCACCTGGTTCCACCAGTGGGTGGGATGCTTCCTTGAAATCCCTGTGCCAAATGCCGACTCTCCCTGTGTGTCCTCCGTGAGCAGGATGTGTTCTGATCGACTGCTGGAGAGGGAATGAGCCTTCAAACAGGAGGTGGCTTTAAATAGTGTGCTGCAGGGGGCGGGGCTGTTGCTCACGCTGCAGTGGAGTCAGAAGACTTCCAAAAGAATTCCAAAATAAGAATTCTTACATATGTGACGTGTCATTTCGACATATTACATGCATCACATAGTAGCCTAACATCCACTTGAATATTGGGATGTTTGCACAAAGCAATAAAATGTTTGCTTTGAAGTACCTAGCCTCCTGTTGAACAATGTGTCAAAACAAGTCTAAGCAATGGCATGACTTGTTGCCCCGTCACTACACTCGCACAAATGAAACAGAGTACTCACCGACAAGGCCCCCAGAGGATCCGCACTGGCAGAGCGCCACCTATTGACGGCAGACTGGAGGCGCGGGCTGGTTAGGTTTAGTGGTAGGGTCGGGGGAAGGGTAGTGGGCGGGGAGGAGTGTGCACAGTCCTTCGACAGTCTGCCTAGGCCACGCCCCCGCCAAACGCAGGACATCCCGAGGACTCTGCAATTAAGCAATCCGAATCGGGAACGCCTGCGCCACAGCGAGACCCCCTGAAAGGACCCTGAAAAGCAAGCAATCCGAGACAGGCGTTAAATGCAATGACGACACATGCGGACAAACATCCAGCGACGCGCGTTTCGGCCTTTCAGGCCTCGTCAGGCTGGCTGGGCCACGCCCACTGGGACTCACCTGGTTCCACCAGTGGGTGGGATGCTTCCTTGAAATCCCTGTGCCAAATGCCGACTCTCCCTGTGTGTCCTCCGTGAGCAGGATGTGTTCTGATCGACTGCTGGAGAGGGAATGAGCCTTCAAACAGGAGGTGGCTTTAAATAGTGTGCTGCAGGGGGCGGGGCTGTTGCTCACGCTGCAGTGGAGTCAGAAGACTTCCAAAAGAATTCCAAAATAAGAATTCTTACATATGTGACGTGTCATTTCGACATATTACATGCATCACATAGTAGCCTAACATCCACTTGAATATTGGGATGTTTGCACAAAGCAATAAAATGTTTGCTTTGAAGTACCTAGCCTCCTGTTGAACAATGTGTCAAAACAAGTCTAAGCAATGGCATGACTTGTTGCCCCGTCACTACACTCGCACAAATGAAACAGAGTACTCACCGACAAGGCCCCCAGAGGATCCGCACTGGCAGAGCGCCACCTATTGACGGCAGACTGGAGGCGCGGGCTGGTTAGGTTTAGTGGTAGGGTCGGGGGAAGGGTAGTGGGCGGGGAGGAGTGTGCACAGTCCTTCGACAGTCTGCCTAGGCCACGCCCCCGCCAAACGCAGGACATCCCGAGGACTCTGCAATTAAGCAATCCGAATCGGGAACGCCTGCGCCACAGCGAGACCCCCTGAAAGGACCCTGAAAAGCAAGCAATCCGAGACAGGCGTTAAATGCAATGACGACACATGCGGACAAACATCCAGCGACGCGCGTTTCGGCCTTTCAGGCCTCGTCAGGCTGGCTGGGCCACGCCCACTGGGACTCACCTGGTTCCACCAGTGGGTGGGATGCTTCCTTGAAATCCCTGTGCCAAATGCCGACTCTCCCTGTGTGTCCTCCGTGAGCAGGATGTGTTCTGATCGACTGCTGGAGAGGGAATGAGCCTTCAAACAGGAGGTGGCTTTAAATAGTGTGCTGCAGGGGGCGGGGCTGTTGCTCACGCTGCAGTGGAGTCAGAAGACTTCCAAAAGAATTCCAAAATAAGAATTCTTACATATGTGACGTGTCATTTCGACATATTACATGCATCACATAGTAGCCTAACATCCACTTGAATATTGGGATGTTTGCACAAAGCAATAAAATGTTTGCTTTGAAGTACCTAGCCTCCTGTTGAACAATGTGTCAAAACAAGTCTAAGCAATGGCATGACTTGTTGCCCCGTCACTACACTCGCACAAATGAAACAGAGTACTCACCGACAAGGCCCCCAGAGGATCCGCACTGGCAGAGCGCCACCTATTGACGGCAGACTGGAGGCGCGGGCTGGTTAGGTTTAGTGGTAGGGTCGGGGGAAGGGTAGTGGGCGGGGAGGAGTGTGCACAGTCCTTCGACAGTCTGCCTAGGCCACGCCCCCGCCAAACGCAGGACATCCCGAGGACTCTGCAATTAAGCAATCCGAATCGGGAACGCCTGCGCCACAGCGAGACCCCCTGAAAGGACCCTGAAAAGCAAGCAATCCGAGACAGGCGTTAAATGCAATGACGACACATGCGGACAAACATCCAGCGACGCGCGTTTCGGCCTTTCAGGCCTCGTCAGGCTGGCTGGGCCACGCCCACTGGGACTCACCTGGTTCCACCAGTGGGTGGGATGCTTCCTTGAAATCCCTGTGCCAAATGCCGACTCTCCCTGTGTGTCCTCCGTGAGCAGGATGTGTTCTGATCGACTGCTGGAGAGGGAATGAGCCTTCAAACAGGAGGTGGCTTTAAATAGTGTGCTGCAGGGGGCGGGGCTGTTGCTCACGCTGCAGTGGAGTCAGAAGACTTCCAAAAGAATTCCAAAATAAGAATTCTTACATATGTGACGTGTCATTTCGACATATTACATGCATCACATAGTAGCCTAACATCCACTTGAATATTGGGATGTTTGCACAAAGCAATAAAATGTTTGCTTTGAAGTACCTAGCCTCCTGTTGAACAATGTGTCAAAACAAGTCTAAGCAATGGCATGACTTGTTGCCCCGTCACTACACTCGCACAAATGAAACAGAGTACTCACCGACAAGGCCCCCAGAGGATCCGCACTGGCAGAGCGCCACCTATTGACGGCAGACTGGAGGCGCGGGCTGGTTAGGTTTAGTGGTAGGGTCGGGGGAAGGGTAGTGGGCGGGGAGGAGTGTGCACAGTCCTTCGACAGTCTGCCTAGGCCACGCCCCCGCCAAACGCAGGACATCCCGAGGACTCTGCAATTAAGCAATCCGAATCGGGAACGCCTGCGCCACAGCGAGACCCCCTGAAAGGACCCTGAAAAGCAAGCAATCCGAGACAGGCGTTAAATGCAATGACGACACATGCGGACAAACATCCAGCGACGCGCGTTTCGGCCTTTCAGGCCTCGTCAGGCTGGCTGGGCCACGCCCACTGGGACTCACCTGGTTCCACCAGTGGGTGGGATGCTTCCTTGAAATCCCTGTGCCAAATGCCGACTCTCCCTGTGTGTCCTCCGTGAGCAGGATGTGTTCTGATCGACTGCTGGAGAGGGAATGAGCCTTCAAACAGGAGGTGGCTTTAAATAGTGTGCTGCAGGGGGCGGGGCTGTTGCTCACGCTGCAGTGGAGTCAGAAGACTTCCAAAAGAATTCCAAAATAAGAATTCTTACATATGTGACGTGTCATTTCGACATATTACATGCATCACATAGTAGCCTAACATCCACTTGAATATTGGGATGTTTGCACAAAGCAATAAAATGTTTGCTTTGAAGTACCTAGCCTCCTGTTGAACAATGTGTCAAAACAAGTCTAAGCAATGGCATGACTTGTTGCCCCGTCACTACACTCGCACAAATGAAACAGAGTACTCACCGACAAGGCCCCCAGAGGATCCGCACTGGCAGAGCGCCACCTATTGACGGCAGACTGGAGGCGCGGGCTGGTTAGGTTTAGTGGTAGGGTCGGGGGAAGGGTAGTGGGCGGGGAGGAGTGTGCACAGTCCTTCGACAGTCTGCCTAGGCCACGCCCCCGCCAAACGCAGGACATCCCGAGGACTCTGCAATTAAGCAATCCGAATCGGGAACGCCTGCGCCACAGCGAGACCCCCTGAAAGGACCCTGAAAAGCAAGCAATCCGAGACAGGCGTTAAATGCAATGACGACACATGCGGACAAACATCCAGCGACGCGCGTTTCGGCCTTTCAGGCCTCGTCAGGCTGGCTGGGCCACGCCCACTGGGACTCACCTGGTTCCACCAGTGGGTGGGATGCTTCCTTGAAATCCCTGTGCCAAATGCCGACTCTCCCTGTGTGTCCTCCGTGAGCAGGATGTGTTCTGATCGACTGCTGGAGAGGGAATGAGCCTTCAAACAGGAGGTGGCTTTAAATAGTGTGCTGCAGGGGGCGGGGCTGTTGCTCACGCTGCAGTGGAGTCAGAAGACTTCCAAAAGAATTCCAAAATAAGAATTCTTACATATGTGACGTGTCATTTCGACATATTACATGCATCACATAGTAGCCTAACATCCACTTGAATATTGGGATGTTTGCACAAAGCAATAAAATGTTTGCTTTGAAGTACCTAGCCTCCTGTTGAACAATGTGTCAAAACAAGTCTAAGCAATGGCATGACTTGTTGCCCCGTCACTACACTCGCACAAATGAAACAGAGTACTCACCGACAAGGCCCCCAGAGGATCCGCACTGGCAGAGCGCCACCTATTGACGGCAGACTGGAGGCGCGGGCTGGTTAGGTTTAGTGGTAGGGTCGGGGGAAGGGTAGTGGGCGGGGAGGAGTGTGCACAGTCCTTCGACAGTCTGCCTAGGCCACGCCCCCGCCAAACGCAGGACATCCCGAGGACTCTGCAATTAAGCAATCCGAATCGGGAACGCCTGCGCCACAGCGAGACCCCCTGAAAGGACCCTGAAAAGCAAGCAATCCGAGACAGGCGTTAAATGCAATGACGACACATGCGGACAAACATCCAGCGACGCGCGTTTCGGCCTTTCAGGCCTCGTCAGGCTGGCTGGGCCACGCCCACTGGGACTCACCTGGTTCCACCAGTGGGTGGGATGCTTCCTTGAAATCCCTGTGCCAAATGCCGACTCTCCCTGTGTGTCCTCCGTGAGCAGGATGTGTTCTGATCGACTGCTGGAGAGGGAATGAGCCTTCAAACAGGAGGTGGCTTTAAATAGTGTGCTGCAGGGGGCGGGGCTGTTGCTCACGCTGCAGTGGAGTCAGAAGACTTCCAAAAGAATTCCAAAATAAGAATTCTTACATATGTGACGTGTCATTTCGACATATTACATGCATCACATAGTAGCCTAACATCCACTTGAATATTGGGATGTTTGCACAAAGCAATAAAATGTTTGCTTTGAAGTACCTAGCCTCCTGTTGAACAATGTGTCAAAACAAGTCTAAGCAATGGCATGACTTGTTGCCCCGTCACTACACTCGCACAAATGAAACAGAGTACTCACCGACAAGGCCCCCAGAGGATCCGCACTGGCAGAGCGCCACCTATTGACGGCAGACTGGAGGCGCGGGCTGGTTAGGTTTAGTGGTAGGGTCGGGGGAAGGGTAGTGGGCGGGGAGGAGTGTGCACAGTCCTTCGACAGTCTGCCTAGGCCACGCCCCCGCCAAACGCAGGACATCCCGAGGACTCTGCAATTAAGCAATCCGAATCGGGAACGCCTGCGCCACAGCGAGACCCCCTGAAAGGACCCTGAAAAGCAAGCAATCCGAGACAGGCGTTAAATGCAATGACGACACATGCGGACAAACATCCAGCGACGCGCGTTTCGGCCTTTCAGGCCTCGTCAGGCTGGCTGGGCCACGCCCACTGGGACTCACCTGGTTCCACCAGTGGGTGGGATGCTTCCTTGAAATCCCTGTGCCAAATGCCGACTCTCCCTGTGTGTCCTCCGTGAGCAGGATGTGTTCTGATCGACTGCTGGAGAGGGAATGAGCCTTCAAACAGGAGGTGGCTTTAAATAGTGTGCTGCAGGGGGCGGGGCTGTTGCTCACGCTGCAGTGGAGTCAGAAGACTTCCAAAAGAATTCCAAAATAAGAATTCTTACATATGTGACGTGTCATTTCGACATATTACATGCATCACATAGTAGCCTAACATCCACTTGAATATTGGGATGTTTGCACAAAGCAATAAAATGTTTGCTTTGAAGTACCTAGCCTCCTGTTGAACAATGTGTCAAAACAAGTCTAAGCAATGGCATGACTTGTTGCCCCGTCACTACACTCGCACAAATGAAACAGAGTACTCACCGACAAGGCCCCCAGAGGATCCGCACTGGCAGAGCGCCACCTATTGACGGCAGACTGGAGGCGCGGGCTGGTTAGGTTTAGTGGTAGGGTCGGGGGAAGGGTAGTGGGCGGGGAGGAGTGTGCACAGTCCTTCGACAGTCTGCCTAGGCCACGCCCCCGCCAAACGCAGGACATCCCGAGGACTCTGCAATTAAGCAATCCGAATCGGGAACGCCTGCGCCACAGCGAGACCCCCTGAAAGGACCCTGAAAAGCAAGCAATCCGAGACAGGCGTTAAATGCAATGACGACACATGCGGACAAACATCCAGCGACGCGCGTTTCGGCCTTTCAGGCCTCGTCAGGCTGGCTGGGCCACGCCCACTGGGACTCACCTGGTTCCACCAGTGGGTGGGATGCTTCCTTGAAATCCCTGTGCCAAATGCCGACTCTCCCTGTGTGTCCTCCGTGAGCAGGATGTGTTCTGATCGACTGCTGGAGAGGGAATGAGCCTTCAAACAGGAGGTGGCTTTAAATAGTGTGCTGCAGGGGGCGGGGCTGTTGCTCACGCTGCAGTGGAGTCAGAAGACTTCCAAAAGAATTCCAAAATAAGAATTCTTACATATGTGACGTGTCATTTCGACATATTACATGCATCACATAGTAGCCTAACATCCACTTGAATATTGGGATGTTTGCACAAAGCAATAAAATGTTTGCTTTGAAGTACCTAGCCTCCTGTTGAACAATGTGTCAAAACAAGTCTAAGCAATGGCATGACTTGTTGCCCCGTCACTACACTCGCACAAATGAAACAGAGTACTCACCGACAAGGCCCCCAGAGGATCCGCACTGGCAGAGCGCCACCTATTGACGGCAGACTGGAGGCGCGGGCTGGTTAGGTTTAGTGGTAGGGTCGGGGGAAGGGTAGTGGGCGGGGAGGAGTGTGCACAGTCCTTCGACAGTCTGCCTAGGCCACGCCCCCGCCAAACGCAGGACATCCCGAGGACTCTGCAATTAAGCAATCCGAATCGGGAACGCCTGCGCCACAGCGAGACCCCCTGAAAGGACCCTGAAAAGCAAGCAATCCGAGACAGGCGTTAAATGCAATGACGACACATGCGGACAAACATCCAGCGACGCGCGTTTCGGCCTTTCAGGCCTCGTCAGGCTGGCTGGGCCACGCCCACTGGGACTCACCTGGTTCCACCAGTGGGTGGGATGCTTCCTTGAAATCCCTGTGCCAAATGCCGACTCTCCCTGTGTGTCCTCCGTGAGCAGGATGTGTTCTGATCGACTGCTGGAGAGGGAATGAGCCTTCAAACAGGAGGTGGCTTTAAATAGTGTGCTGCAGGGGGCGGGGCTGTTGCTCACGCTGCAGTGGAGTCAGAAGACTTCCAAAAGAATTCCAAAATAAGAATTCTTACATATGTGACGTGTCATTTCGACATATTACATGCATCACATAGTAGCCTAACATCCACTTGAATATTGGGATGTTTGCACAAAGCAATAAAATGTTTGCTTTGAAGTACCTAGCCTCCTGTTGAACAATGTGTCAAAACAAGTCTAAGCAATGGCATGACTTGTTGCCCCGTCACTACACTCGCACAAATGAAACAGAGTACTCACCGACAAGGCCCCCAGAGGATCCGCACTGGCAGAGCGCCACCTATTGACGGCAGACTGGAGGCGCGGGCTGGTTAGGTATAGTGGTAGGGTCGGGGGAAGGGTAGTGGGCGGGGAGGAGTGTGCACAGTCCTTCGACAGTCTGCCTAGGCCACGCCCCCGCCAAACGCAGGACATCCCGAGGACTCTGCAATTAAGCAATCCGAATCGGGAACGCCTGCGCCACAGCGAGACCCCCTGAAAGGACCCTGAAAAGCAAGCAATCCGAGACAGGCGTTAAATGCAATGACGACACATGCGGACAAACATCCAGCGACGCGCGTTTCGGCCTTTCAGGCCTCGTCAGGCTGGCTGGGCCACGCCCACTGGGACTCACCTGGTTCCACCAGTGGGTGGGATGCTTCCTTGAAATCCCTGTGCCAAATGCCGACTCTCCCTGTGTGTCCTCCGTGAGCAGGATGTGTTCTGATCGACTGCTGGAGAGGGAATGAGCCTTCAAACAGGAGGTGGCTTTAAATAGTGTGCTGCAGGGGGCGGGGCTGTTGCTCACGCTGCAGTGGAGTCAGAAGACTTCCAAAAGAATTCCAAAATAAGAATTCTTACATATGTGACGTGTCATTTCGACATATTACATGCATCACATAGTAGCCTAACATCCACTTGAATATTGGGATGTTTGCACAAAGCAATAAAATGTTTGCTTTGAAGTACCTAGCCTCCTGTTGAACAATGTGTCAAAACAAGTCTAAGCAATGGCATGACTTGTTGCCCCGTCACTACACTCGCACAAATGAAACAGAGTACTCACCGACAAGGCCCCCAGAGGATCCGCACTGGCAGAGCGCCACCTATTGACGGCAGACTGGAGGCGCGGGCTGGTTAGGTTTAGTGGTAGGGTCGGGGGAAGGGTAGTGGGCGGGGAGGAGTGTGCACAGTCCTTCGACAGTCTGCCTAGGCCACGCCCCCGCCAAACGCAGGACATCCCGAGGACTCTGCAATTAAGCAATCCGAATCGGGAACGCCTGCGCCACAGCGAGACCCCCTGAAAGGACCCTGAAAAGCAAGCAATCCGAGACAGGCGTTAAATGCAATGACGACACATGCGGACAAACATCCAGCGACGCGCGTTTCGGCCTTTCAGGCCTCGTCAGGCTGGCTGGGCCACGCCCACTGGGACTCACCTGGTTCCACCAGTGGGTGGGATGCTTCCTTGAAATCCCTGTGCCAAATGCCGACTCTCCCTGTGTGTCCTCCGTGAGCAGGATGTGTTCTGATCGACTGCTGGAGAGGGAATGAGCCTTCAAACAGGAGGTGGCTTTAAATAGTGTGCTGCAGGGGGCGGGGCTGTTGCTCACGCTGCAGTGGAGTCAGAAGACTTCCAAAAGAATTCCAAAATAAGAATTCTTACATATGTGACGTGTCATTTCGACATATTACATGCATCACATAGTAGCCTAACATCCACTTGAATATTGGGATGTTTGCACAAAGCAATAAAATGTTTGCTTTGAAGTACCTAGCCTCCTGTTGAACAATGTGTCAAAACAAGTCTAAGCAATGGCATGACTTGTTGCCCCGTCACTACACTCGCACAAATGAAACAGAGTACTCACCGACAAGGCCCCCAGAGGATCCGCACTGGCAGAGCGCCACCTATTGACGGCAGACTGGAGGCGCGGGCTGGTTAGGTATAGTGGTAGGGTCGGGGGAAGGGTAGTGGGCGGGGAGGAGTGTGCACAGTCCTTCGACAGTCTGCCTAGGCCACGCCCCCGCCAAACGCAGGACATCCCGAGGACTCTGCAATTAAGCAATCCGAATCGGGAACGCCTGCGCCACAGCGAGACCCCCTGAAAGGACCCTGAAAAGCAAGCAATCCGAGACAGGCGTTAAATGCAATGACGACACATGCGGACAAACATCCAGCGACGCGCGTTTCGGCCTTTCAGGCCTCGTCAGGCTGGCTGGGCCACGCCCACTGGGACTCACCTGGTTCCACCAGTGGGTGGGATGCTTCCTTGAAATCCCTGTGCCAAATGCCGACTCTCCCTGTGTGTCCTCCGTGAGCAGGATGTGTTCTGATCGACTGCTGGAGAGGGAATGAGCCTTCAAACAGGAGGTGGCTTTAAATAGTGTGCTGCAGGGGGCGGGGCTGTTGCTCACGCTGCAGTGGAGTCAGAAGACTTCCAAAAGAATTCCAAAATAAGAATTCTTACATATGTGACGTGTCATTTCGACATATTACATGCATCACATAGTAGCCTAACATCCACTTGAATATTGGGATGTTTGCACAAAGCAATAAAATGTTTGCTTTGAAGTACCTAGCCTCCTGTTGAACAATGTGTCAAAACAAGTCTAAGCAATGGCATGACTTGTTGCCCCGTCACTACACTCGCACAAATGAAACAGAGTACTCACCGACAAGGCCCCCAGAGGATCCGCACTGGCAGAGCGCCACCTATTGACGGCAGACTGGAGGCGCGGGCTGGTTAGGTTTAGTGGTAGGGTCGGGGGAAGGGTAGTGGGCGGGGAGGAGTGTGCACAGTCCTTCGACAGTCTGCCTAGGCCACGCCCCCGCCAAACGCAGGACATCCCGAGGACTCTGCAATTAAGCAATCCGAATCGGGAACGCCTGCGCCACAGCGAGACCCCCTGAAAGGACCCTGAAAAGCAAGCAATCCGAGACAGGCGTTAAATGCAATGACGACACATGCGGACAAACATCCAGCGACGCGCGTTTCGGCCTTTCAGGCCTCGTCAGGCTGGCTGGGCCACGCCCACTGGGACTCACCTGGTTCCACCAGTGGGTGGGATGCTTCCTTGAAATCCCTGTGCCAAATGCCGACTCTCCCTGTGTGTCCTCCGTGAGCAGGATGTGTTCTGATCGACTGCTGGAGAGGGAATGAGCCTTCAAACAGGAGGTGGCTTTAAATAGTGTGCTGCAGGGGGCGGGGCTGTTGCTCACGCTGCAGTGGAGTCAGAAGACTTCCAAAAGAATTCCAAAATAAGAATTCTTACATATGTGACGTGTCATTTCGACATATTACATGCATCACATAGTAGCCTAACATCCACTTGAATATTGGGATGTTTGCACAAAGCAATAAAATGTTTGCTTTGAAGTACCTAGCCTCCTGTTGAACAATGTGTCAAAACAAGTCTAAGCAATGGCATGACTTGTTGCCCCGTCACTACACTCGCACAAATGAAACAGAGTACTCACCGACAAGGCCCCCAGAGGATCCGCACTGGCAGAGCGCCACCTATTGACGGCAGACTGGAGGCGCGGGCTGGTTAGGTTTAGTGGTAGGGTCGGGGGAAGGGTAGTGGGCGGGGAGGAGTGTGCACAGTCCTTCGACAGTCTGCCTAGGCCACGCCCCCGCCAAACGCAGGACATCCCGAGGACTCTGCAATTAAGCAATCCGAATCGGGAACGCCTGCGCCACAGCGAGACCCCCTGAAAGGACCCTGAAAAGCAAGCAATCCGAGACAGGCGTTAAATGCAATGACGACACATGCGGACAAACATCCAGCGACGCGCGTTTCGGCCTTTCAGGCCTCGTCAGGCTGGCTGGGCCACGCCCACTGGGACTCACCTGGTTCCACCAGTGGGTGGGATGCTTCCTTGAAATCCCTGTGCCAAATGCCGACTCTCCCTGTGTGTCCTCCGTGAGCAGGATGTGTTCTGATCGACTGCTGGAGAGGGAATGAGCCTTCAAACAGGAGGTGGCTTTAAATAGTGTGCTGCAGGGGGCGGGGCTGTTGCTCACGCTGCAGTGGAGTCAGAAGACTTCCAAAAGAATTCCAAAATAAGAATTCTTACATATGTGACGTGTCATTTCGACATATTACATGCATCACATAGTAGCCTAACATCCACTTGAATATTGGGATGTTTGCACAAAGCAATAAAATGTTTGCTTTGAAGTACCTAGCCTCCTGTTGAACAATGTGTCAAAACAAGTCTAAGCAATGGCATGACTTGTTGCCCCGTCACTACACTCGCACAAATGAAACAGAGTACTCACCGACAAGGCCCCCAGAGGATCCGCACTGGCAGAGCGCCACCTATTGACGGCAGACTGGAGGCGCGGGCTGGTTAGGTTTAGTGGTAGGGTCGGGGGAAGGGTAGTGGGCGGGGAGGAGTGTGCACAGTCCTTCGACAGTCTGCCTAGGCCACGCCCCCGCCAAACGCAGGACATCCCGAGGACTCTGCAATTAAGCAATCCGAATCGGGAACGCCTGCGCCACAGCGAGACCCCCTGAAAGGACCCTGAAAAGCAAGCAATCCGAGACAGGCGTTAAATGCAATGACGACACATGCGGACAAACATCCAGCGACGCGCGTTTCGGCCTTTCAGGCCTCGTCAGGCTGGCTGGGCCACGCCCACTGGGACTCACCTGGTTCCACCAGTGGGTGGGATGCTTCCTTGAAATCCCTGTGCCAAATGCCGACTCTCCCTGTGTGTCCTCCGTGAGCAGGATGTGTTCTGATCGACTGCTGGAGAGGGAATGAGCCTTCAAACAGGAGGTGGCTTTAAATAGTGTGCTGCAGGGGGCGGGGCTGTTGCTCACGCTGCAGTGGAGTCAGAAGACTTCCAAAAGAATTCCAAAATAAGAATTCTTACATATGTGACGTGTCATTTCGACATATTACATGCATCACATAGTAGCCTAACATCCACTTGAATATTGGGATGTTTGCACAAAGCAATAAAATGTTTGCTTTGAAGTACCTAGCCTCCTGTTGAACAATGTGTCAAAACAAGTCTAAGCAATGGCATGACTTGTTGCCCCGTCACTACACTCGCACAAATGAAACAGAGTACTCACCGACAAGGCCCCCAGAGGATCCGCACTGGCAGAGCGCCACCTATTGACGGCAGACTGGAGGCGCGGGCTGGTTAGGTTTAGTGGTAGGGTCGGGGGAAGGGTAGTGGGCGGGGAGGAGTGTGCACAGTCCTTCGACAGTCTGCCTAGGCCACGCCCCCGCCAAACGCAGGACATCCCGAGGACTCTGCAATTAAGCAATCCGAATCGGGAACGCCTGCGCCACAGCGAGACCCCCTGAAAGGACCCTGAAAAGCAAGCAATCCGAGACAGGCGTTAAATGCAATGACGACACATGCGGACAAACATCCAGCGACGCGCGTTTCGGCCTTTCAGGCCTCGTCAGGCTGGCTGGGCCACGCCCACTGGGACTCACCTGGTTCCACCAGTGGGTGGGATGCTTCCTTGAAATCCCTGTGCCAAATGCCGACTCTCCCTGTGTGTCCTCCGTGAGCAGGATGTGTTCTGATCGACTGCTGGAGAGGGAATGAGCCTTCAAACAGGAGGTGGCTTTAAATAGTGTGCTGCAGGGGGCGGGGCTGTTGCTCACGCTGCAGTGGAGTCAGAAGACTTCCAAAAGAATTCCAAAATAAGAATTCTTACATATGTGACGTGTCATTTCGACATATTACATGCATCACATAGTAGCCTAACATCCACTTGAATATTGGGATGTTTGCACAAAGCAATAAAATGTTTGCTTTGAAGTACCTAGCCTCCTGTTGAACAATGTGTCAAAACAAGTCTAAGCAATGGCATGACTTGTTGCCCCGTCACTACACTCGCACAAATGAAACAGAGTACTCACCGACAAGGCCCCCAGAGGATCCGCACTGGCAGAGCGCCACCTATTGACGGCAGACTGGAGGCGCGGGCTGGTTAGGTTTAGTGGTAGGGTCGGGGGAAGGGTAGTGGGCGGGGAGGAGTGTGCACAGTCCTTCGACAGTCTGCCTAGGCCACGCCCCCGCCAAACGCAGGACATCCCGAGGACTCTGCAATTAAGCAATCCGAATCGGGAACGCCTGCGCCACAGCGAGACCCCCTGAAAGGACCCTGAAAAGCAAGCAATCCGAGACAGGCGTTAAATGCAATGACGACACATGCGGACAAACATCCAGCGACGCGCGTTTCGGCCTTTCAGGCCTCGTCAGGCTGGCTGGGCCACGCCCACTGGGACTCACCTGGTTCCACCAGTGGGTGGGATGCTTCCTTGAAATCCCTGTGCCAAATGCCGACTCTCCCTGTGTGTCCTCCGTGAGCAGGATGTGTTCTGATCGACTGCTGGAGAGGGAATGAGCCTTCAAACAGGAGGTGGCTTTAAATAGTGTGCTGCAGGGGGCGGGGCTGTTGCTCACGCTGCAGTGGAGTCAGAAGACTTCCAAAAGAATTCCAAAATAAGAATTCTTACATATGTGACGTGTCATTTCGACATATTACATGCATCACATAGTAGCCTAACATCCACTTGAATATTGGGATGTTTGCACAAAGCAATAAAATGTTTGCTTTGAAGTACCTAGCCTCCTGTTGAACAATGTGTCAAAACAAGTCTAAGCAATGGCATGACTTGTTGCCCCGTCACTACACTCGCACAAATGAAACAGAGTACTCACCGACAAGGCCCCCAGAGGATCCGCACTGGCAGAGCGCCACCTATTGACGGCAGACTGGAGGCGCGGGCTGGTTAGGTTTAGTGGTAGGGTCGGGGGAAGGGTAGTGGGCGGGGAGGAGTGTGCACAGTCCTTCGACAGTCTGCCTAGGCCACGCCCCCGCCAAACGCAGGACATCCCGAGGACTCTGCAATTAAGCAATCCGAATCGGGAACGCCTGCGCCACAGCGAGACCCCCTGAAAGGACCCTGAAAAGCAAGCAATCCGAGACAGGCGTTAAATGCAATGACGACACATGCGGACAAACATCCAGCGACGCGCGTTTCGGCCTTTCAGGCCTCGTCAGGCTGGCTGGGCCACGCCCACTGGGACTCACCTGGTTCCACCAGTGGGTGGGATGCTTCCTTGAAATCCCTGTGCCAAATGCCGACTCTCCCTGTGTGTCCTCCGTGAGCAGGATGTGTTCTGATCGACTGCTGGAGAGGGAATGAGCCTTCAAACAGGAGGTGGCTTTAAATAGTGTGCTGCAGGGGGCGGGGCTGTTGCTCACGCTGCAGTGGAGTCAGAAGACTTCCAAAAGAATTCCAAAATAAGAATTCTTACATATGTGACGTGTCATTTCGACATATTACATGCATCACATAGTAGCCTAACATCCACTTGAATATTGGGATGTTTGCACAAAGCAATAAAATGTTTGCTTTGAAGTACCTAGCCTCCTGTTGAACAATGTGTCAAAACAAGTCTAAGCAATGGCATGACTTGTTGCCCCGTCACTACACTCGCACAAATGAAACAGAGTACTCACCGACAAGGCCCCCAGAGGATCCGCACTGGCAGAGCGCCACCTATTGACGGCAGACTGGAGGCGCGGGCTGGTTAGGTTTAGTGGTAGGGTCGGGGGAAGGGTAGTGGGCGGGGAGGAGTGTGCACAGTCCTTCGACAGTCTGCCTAGGCCACGCCCCCGCCAAACGCAGGACATCCCGAGGACTCTGCAATTAAGCAATCCGAATCGGGAACGCCTGCGCCACAGCGAGACCCCCTGAAAGGACCCTGAAAAGCAAGCAATCCGAGACAGGCGTTAAATGCAATGACGACACATGCGGACAAACATCCAGCGACGCGCGTTTCGGCCTTTCAGGCCTCGTCAGGCTGGCTGGGCCACGCCCACTGGGACTCACCTGGTTCCACCAGTGGGTGGGATGCTTCCTTGAAATCCCTGTGCCAAATGCCGACTCTCCCTGTGTGTCCTCCGTGAGCAGGATGTGTTCTGATCGACTGCTGGAGAGGGAATGAGCCTTCAAACAGGAGGTGGCTTTAAATAGTGTGCTGCAGGGGGCGGGGCTGTTGCTCACGCTGCAGTGGAGTCAGAAGACTTCCAAAAGAATTCCAAAATAAGAATTCTTACATATGTGACGTGTCATTTCGACATATTACATGCATCACATAGTAGCCTAACATCCACTTGAATATTGGGATGTTTGCACAAAGCAATAAAATGTTTGCTTTGAAGTACCTAGCCTCCTGTTGAACAATGTGTCAAAACAAGTCTAAGCAATGGCATGACTTGTTGCCCCGTCACTACACTCGCACAAATGAAACAGAGTACTCACCGACAAGGCCCCCAGAGGATCCGCACTGGCAGAGCGCCACCTATTGACGGCAGACTGGAGGCGCGGGCTGGTTAGGTTTAGTGGTAGGGTCGGGGGAAGGGTAGTGGGCGGGGAGGAGTGTGCACAGTCCTTCGACAGTCTGCCTAGGCCACGCCCCCGCCAAACGCAGGACATCCCGAGGACTCTGCAATTAAGCAATCCGAATCGGGAACGCCTGCGCCACAGCGAGACCCCCTGAAAGGACCCTGAAAAGCAAGCAATCCGAGACAGGCGTTAAATGCAATGACGACACATGCGGACAAACATCCAGCGACGCGCGTTTCGGCCTTTCAGGCCTCGTCAGGCTGGCTGGGCCACGCCCACTGGGACTCACCTGGTTCCACCAGTGGGTGGGATGCTTCCTTGAAATCCCTGTGCCAAATGCCGACTCTCCCTGTGTGTCCTCCGTGAGCAGGATGTGTTCTGATCGACTGCTGGAGAGGGAATGAGCCTTCAAACAGGAGGTGGCTTTAAATAGTGTGCTGCAGGGGGCGGGGCTGTTGCTCACGCTGCAGTGGAGTCAGAAGACTTCCAAAAGAATTCCAAAATAAGAATTCTTACATATGTGACGTGTCATTTCGACATAT